>NW_027526422.1:14894034-14981534 GCF_048455015.1 Haemaphysalis longicornis
TTGGGGCTGAGATGAGGGGCCGCTGGGAGGGCATCGTTAGGGATAAAGTCGATCGCCTGGTTGTGCGCCGCATTGTTGCGGAAGTTAGCGCGGTGTCCTGGCACCCAGTCAACCCAAACGCGAATTTATTTGGCGTTGTGTGCCATGCTGCTTTTAGTAGCGCGTACAGCACACCATGTGGTAGAGGGTCTGCAATAACAACAGCAAAACATCTAGCACTTCAGGTCTGGGCTCCGCCACACACTCTGACTCTCGAATAGCGCTGCCAATATTCCACTCGTCCTCAAAATATCCGGAAGGAGCTGTTTAGCAAATCGTAATTTTTCGTTACCGCAGTTAAAAATACCATGAAAATGCCGGGCGCACCCACATAGGGAGAATGGCCCGGAATGGTCGAAACGGGCATACCCTCTTAGGCAGATTGGCCTAAATTTGCAAAAAAGAAGAAAAAAAAACCTCCAGCATTAGCCGTAATCCGTAATCGTGGCAACACTTGCTCGGAACTGGAAAGACTCCAGCGTTCGCAGTAACCATGGCAGCACTTTCTTGGAACGAGAAAAACACGCCATAGCGCACGTAATCACCTCCAAGGTGCTGTCCAATGATTATCGCTTCAGAAAAAACAACAACAACAACAACAACAACGAAGGAAGGAAGCTCGCACGCATAACAATAATGATGTAGTAAAGGTCGTTCCGGCCGCGGAGAAAAAGCAAATCGGCTACAATCGTGGACTTAAAGTTTCTTGATGGTCAAGAAGGTTGTGTAGAGCCTCACTACCTTCAATTCTTGCATGTTAGTGTTAGCTTCCTTCATTTTTTTGTCTCTACCTGAAACACTAGAAAGAGAAAAAGAGGGTCAGGTTTGGTTTGGGGTGCTTCAGGCCCAATGCACGGCTTCGTTATTAGCAAGCGGTCGTTCGTCCTACTTAGGGGCCTCATTGGAGCACACGTCAAGGCTAAGACTTTCGCAACCAGCTCCTTCCTCGCCAATGACCCTCGGGCCCTATTCACGTTCGTTTGCTTCGTCAGTCCAGCGGTCCCTTGCGCGGGGACTTCGTTTTTAATTGGTTTTTGCCATCGATTTTTTCCGCGCCGCTTCAAGCGCTCCCCCTATACGCCGGTCGTTGGTGGAGCAAGAGAGGCCGCGTAATTAATTTCTTCTTCCATAATATACCGTATGCACAAGCTGCAGGCAATCGTGCTACCTTAAGAAGCGATAATATTTCCTTAGTAGTCTACGTCAATAGCACCACTTCGTACGCGAAAGCAGGCTTGCGCAACTGGGACAGAAGCGTAGCGGCGGCAAACGCTATCAAAACGGTCTTAATAAAAGGGGAGAGTAAAGGGGGTGGGGGGGTAGAGAGTGTTTTTCATCAATGTTTGATGTTAAAGTGCATGTGACAAGGTTTGTGAAAAAAAACATAAATGTAAGCTGTAATTCGAACATGTCCATTTCTGTGGCTCCATGGGTTTGCATTTCAACTTTATGGAGAGAGAGAGCAAAACTTTTATTCAGCATTTCTATGCGTGAGACTGGCTTATTAGTCCAGATGTACAAGCGGGGTCTTCTCAGGTTCTTCCCCTTCTATCAGAATGACCTCGTCGGTGAGGTTTAAGCTGGGAGTTTGTGTTTTTCCTCTGGGATATCGTTGTTCATTTTGCGACACTGTAAGAAAAAAGGGACACAATGAGTAAGAAAAAAAAGGGTAATGGCCACTGTTGCTGAATTACAATTTTATTGAAAAAATAGCAGGCGTATACACGCAGTCATGTAATCGTTATTTGCGCGTAACACTAAAGACCCTTGAAAAAAAAAAATACGACTTGCAAACAAGCAGTTAGAGCTGCTCTCTGCGCATACAACAAAATACATGACAACCCCGGTAACGACCGAACTACGACGGCATAAAGATAGACCATTCCATTTTTATACAGTGAAATAGAAGGATGATGATGCAGTGATTGTCTTTTTTTTGCGATATGGTATGCCGCAAGTATTTATCCCGTAAGCTGTTTGTGTTTGTGCGACTAATGCAGTGCTTGGAACCCTAGACCTTCAATGGCTGCGTAAATAGGTCGGTTCTTTTAATGAAAATCTAAACGAGTGACAGAATTCATGGCCTGTATTCCGTACTACTGGTGCTCCGTCACTTTTAACGCTGTTGCAAGATTAACCTGCTGCGACTTGCCGAAATTTCCGCACTCACTTAAACTTACCCCGCTCCCATAAACTCATTCAGTGTGTGTCTACCTAAAGTGATAAGTAGGAGAAAGAACTTGAGCTGATTTAATTAGTCATGAGGCGTGTGATTCCGAAAGTCGTCTCGTTCAGTAGTGTGTTTTGAACATTTGTTTAGAGATGCTCTAATCCCCCCAGATGCTCTAAGTGTTTGGGAAGTTTCGCATTTTCCACATATTCAATATATGGCCTTTCGGCAAAAGGAGGGCGAGTGTACTGTGTCCTATTCAATGCAGCTCGTGTCTTCGACTGTAACAGGAATAAAACTTCTTTTTAGGGCCACCTTGTAGCGTAAGAGTAAATTAGGGGGAAACTGTAACAGATATTGTGGGCCGGGAAGCTGGGGAGAGAACTTACCAACGGGGGCTGTTTACGCTCCCAAGTTCGACCTCCTGTCTCAAAGAATTTGATCCATTTTTGTGTTCGTGGCAGCCCTAATGGGAGGCATCGTGAATTTAAGTGATGGGTATTAGTGTGGGGTGCCATCCGGTCTTCTCGTAGCACCCTTTTAGTGCGTGAGCATCGCTCAAGCTTTACCTGGCTTTGTAGGCGAAAAGCGCGTTGTTCCAGAATACGCCGAAGCACAAGTGGGTGCGAAATTCCCATTGGCTGCGAGAACGGGATCTTGGTGGCCTAACACCCCGAAGACCAGTCACGGTTCCAGAGATTGTTTTTTTTTTGGGGGGGGGGGGGGTGAATTTTGATACCGAAAAAAGGGTTTTGTCCACGAGCGTATAGAAGTTTATTTCAACAATATTTAAACATACTGTTTACATTTCAATAACTCATATATACTCCGACATAAACAACTGTACAAAGGCCATAATTTTATATGAAAGCATGAAAATTTATTGCTTATATTTATCAACCATTGTTTATACATGCGGAGAGAAAATTAAACACTTTGGCATAAATGAGTGCACATCACTGTAACAGTTGTTTGAGCAATAATTATTTGTAGCGGCTTAAAAAAATAAGAAGCTGAGGACCTCTCTGGGGGGGGGGGGGGGAGGAGGGGGCAATCTCTCATTGCCACTCGAACCGCCACTGCCCATGACTTATAACACAATTAAAAGAAACATGATTCCAGAGTATCCGACAGCAAAATGTTTCCCAAGAGCATTGTCGTTAGCGCGCGTGTCCTGATAGTGTAATCAGTGATACTCAAGGTGTGCCCGATAAAATTTTGAGGCATCGCAAATCTCTCAATACTTGTAAATGCCGGGAACAATGCACGTCATTTTTTTCGTTGATTAACCCATTGCTAAAGTCTGTACCATAGCTTCACGACATCATGATAGCAAAGTAGGTTGATAACATGATCGAATTGTCCATCGAATTGTTGACAGGGTTTGATTTAGCATCTTCGGATAGTCCACGAGTAGTCTGACGGCACTGTTGATACAGGAACCATCTTAGAATACATGGGTAAGCTATACTGGAGTGCATAACAGGGAATCCACGGAAATTACGGGAGTGAAAATCGAAGACGCTCACTGGTTGTCCCGACGCATGAGAATACGGGAGCCCCCATTTTAAATGCTAGTCGTGACCATTCGCTTGCTACGGACTCTCGCGCCTTCAATCGCATACCCCTAAGTCGCTTAGATAAGTGGGCGCAGCTGGGTAGCTCCAGTGCAGTAGCCAAAAATTCTTTTCGAATGTAGTTAGCAAAGGGAAAATTTTGCGAAAAGGAACACTAGCACTCGCTTACGCCCTACCTGGAAAAAAATCGGGGAAAGGGGCACAAGTACGGGTTCCTGGTCGAGTTGGTGTCGCATGGCAGAAACATTCATAGCACATGGTCGTGACCCCCCCTTGGCCCCGTTCGTGGTCGCTCACTATATTGTAACGGCGAAATTTGGTCATCACTTGCCGCTATGGTAGTTTGATGATCGAAGTGAAGAAGTCGAGACGTCGAAGAAAGGTTTAAGGTTAACTTGTTTATTTTACTGATGATATTGGTGACATTTAGCACATACGAACTTGAAAGAATACACTTATTACATCAAAGGAGAAAAACATTCAAGAGAACAGGACTACTTAGCAGGACATGGCTGACTGCATCGCGGTCTCCCGGCGAAAAGGGCCCGACGACGGGCGGCAAAGTTTCTGAAGTGAGTCCTGGTGCAGGCCGCCCGCTTCCCTCTGCCTTCTGCTGTCTTGAACCCGGAGGAGAGGGTTTATATTCGTTTCATGCGGACTCGTGGGAAAAAAGCGCATTCTGGCCCCACTTTCTGCAGCCAATCGGGGAGACACTTGTAAATACCAATCAGCCATGTTCCCGCCAAAGTAAAAAGGACCAATGAAACACAGACACAAGGTTTGAACAGGAAAACGCGCGCGTGGAGAATTACTGACGTAGAGAAAGTAATTCAGACAAAACGCACTAACGTAAACAGTGTAAAAGACAGAAAGGTCGTCCGAACTACACCGAGGACCCGGAGCCCGAGAGCGACCAGTGCACACGCCACGGGGGTACGGAACACCGAGGCCGCGCCGAAAACCAAAGCTGGGCCGATGGTCCCCCTCAACAGCCGCGTCTCCCGGTCGGTCAGCGCGCACGCCGCATGCCTTTCTTAGAAAAAACAGGGCTTCGCGACTGAAGAAAGATGCTTCAAAATAGAAAAAGCAAAATGAACGGGGAAATTCGCGACAATATATGGGTGGTATTCATTGAAAAGATTAGCTGTCAATTTCTTTGCTTGGCAACACTGGAAACGGCCACAGACATGGCCGATGCGCCACGGACATGGCGCGGCCACTGCGCCCTCACGCCGACGAAAAAAAAAAACACCGGCGGTGTTTGTTTCAACCCGATTCTCAACGGTGGGGTCAACAGAGATTTTGGTAATCGCGCTCACATTGGAGTCGAGCCATTACTTTGCGTTCCGTGGGGTAGAGTTTGGAACTTCCAATACAAATCATGTGCTTAGTACCGACAAGTACCGCCATCCCGCGGAGCCCGACGTAACCCGTGACATTCACATGGTTGACTGCATGCGTGCCGCGACCGTGAATACAAGCTATAGTGTATCGCATATTGCCATCGGAACAACAGCGCACAAATATGTCTGTAAGAACACAACGGCTGAAGGCCTTCGTGTTCCTTCAGCGTCATTCGCGTGTCTACCCAATGGGTCAAAGTTCGTAGATAACTGTTAGCAGTTCTTTCTCACGTGACAGTTCTCTCACGTCTTGTCACCGCCACCTTGGCTTCCGCAGCGTTGCTTGCTAACCCACTGAGCAAGCCTGCTGATTCTGTCGACGCGTTGCTGCCTTGGTGCCCCATTGTCGCTTTTGCTCTCGCATCATCGCAAGCTACGAACTCGTCGCTGCCACTTGTCGGTTGTTTCGAAGGGGCTCAGATTCAACTGCCGATATAATGCAAGGAGCCGAGCGTTGTTCTTGCCTATTCCATTACGTTTAGCCCATACCAGACACAGCGAAAATTACGCAAAGAAACGTACTGCACGCTGCTCACGTCCCTCATGGAAGCATTGTACTCGAGTCTATGCACCGCCGTTGTGGCGGAGAAATCCGGCTCTCTCCGAGATCCGTGGTTTCCTTTCGCAGCCTCTCTCGAATCGGCGAGGGCGCAGTAAGCGTGGCGCTATCTATCGACAAGGCTGGCCGCATAAGCGCATTCTCGCGTTGGTGGCTGCTGGCTGCTGCAGCCTAGACCCCCGGAATACAAGCTAATATCTTTGCGGTCCCATCCTGTAGCAACTTTTATCCACACGTACATTAACGATTCCTGCGGTATTTTATTCAATTCTCACCGAGCTTCTACAAAAGATTCTTCTGCGCTTTCAATTAATATAGAGCTGCATTTCTTGAATTTTCTAGGTTAAGATGTTGCACACAATTCTAAAATTTTCAAAAACGTGTTACCACAAATTTACTTACGAGGGAACTGTTGTTTAATATACTCGCTTGCCCACCCCCTTCCCCCCTTCTAGTCTAAAAAAATAGGATTATAGCTATATTGCCTAGGCCTGGTTGAAACAAATAGACATGTGATGTAGTTACCGTCCAGTTCCCAAAGGATGCCGCTTTTAAATACTGTATTTTATTTCCATGACCTAGATAAGCCCATACACCCTCATGCACACCAGGCAGCCATATTTCTTCACTAGACGTTAAGAACATTAATTGCAAGATATGTACTTTGGTCAACTTCGTGCTATAGGTAGAGCACTACCCCATGAAACCCGTTGACATCGTGCAAATGTACGATGTCAACAACGTGTGGTATCACCACTGCGTCGTATCACCATTCAACTCCAGAGCAATGTGTGTTTCAAGGCAAATCTGCGGCTGATTTGATCTCCCAAGAAAGGAGCTAACGCAATGAGCCTTAGGGCCATTTTCATCCCGCTCGAATACGGAGAAAGTAGATAGGAAGGTCCTGTCATGAACTCAACGGAGTACAGGATATTTCTGGCCAGGTGCCAGATGGTCAGCATTAATCAAACCATCTCCACAGCAGTGAACCTCATTAGTCAGGTTCCGGTGCGCCAATAGGAACGTGACCCCAAACTTGAAGTGACACTTCTTTCAGCGTAATAATTTAATGTGCTTTATAGCAGATGAAATTATCACATAAAAAAATGAAATGGAGGCCAGAGTGAGATCGAAATTCTGCTTCTGCCTGTGATTTTGCGTCGTCAGCGGCACTTAATTTTCGACATCGGCTGAAAGAAAGTGGTCGTTTTGTTGTCCGTGTTCCAAATTTCCCGCTCGCTGTATTGTTGCGTAAGTCTGTCACTTGTAAAAGTAACTCAGCCGCAAATTGCTAGTAAACAAGCAAGATGAAGTAACACATCTTCTTTCGACTTATTAAGCTTGCATATGGATTCTTTTCCTGCACTAATTGGGAGCACATTGGGAGCGGAAAGACACCGTCTAACCTTGGGAAGCAGAAGATTGCTTCCATGGCCTGCCATGAACGAACGCCGCAGCTGCCGACCGGCAGTTCTTGCTGGCGGCGGCAAAGCAGTTCAATTGTTTCCAATTAAAAGCAACGACATTCTATTACGTGCTGCTGCTGTTCTCAGCGGGACTCGGGTGCGAGCCGTACGCGACAGACTGCCTGCTCACGGAATTAATTAGACGCTTCATGCATTATTCCGCGCCTAAAGTGGATGGCGGCTCCAGAAGAAGTGCCGCATTGCTTCGTCCGTCTCTCCACCAGTCGTCGTCGTGACACCAGCTCTCCTTGCCGCGGAGTGCCCGAGAGCTTGGCGGCGTTCCCTCAATAACCCTCCTCTAGCTCCCTTGCTCCTCGTCTTTCTTAAGTGTGTGGTGGGCAACAGAGGGGGTATAAATCGACAGTTCAAGGACGGCTTAGTGCGGATGTATTGTCCTAGCATCGCACACTTTTTCTCCGCTTGCCACCCATGGCGGGTGGAGCGTGTTCTGTGATTCTCACCTTGTACACGCGGTTTCTGGCGGTGTTCTCCCGCCGGTGGAGGTCACAACAGAGCAAATAGCAGGCATCATACGCTATCGCGGCCCCATACGCCACATGGCGATGCTTATTATAGTCTCCGCCACCCCTTATTTACGTTCAGCAGCATAAAGGCACAATTGATTTTCCTGGACGCGCCACTAAACAACTGATTGATTGATGTTCATCGGTGTCTTTTTATTACAACCATCATCATTATCCTTCAATATGATGATTGCTGTTCGTCTTGGTCTCTCTACTCATGATGCTATCCGAAAGATTCACGCTGATATCCTCCCCCAGCAACCTAAATTCGGCCAAGCCGCCACCCTGGTACTCGATCTGCATCAGGTTTTCGATCGCGTCTTGCACCACATAGATCTTTTTTCCGTCAGCCACCATCATCTTGGTAGTCGCACACCCACCTACATGACAAACTTCCTATCTCACAGCCACACTGCCCTGCGCCAAAGCTTATATCTCTCCCTCCCCTTTCTCAATGCCCTCTTACGACACATCCCAGGGCGCTGTTTTCTCTACCCTTCTTTAAAATCTGGCCATGACACCTCTCGCTCGCGCACTTGTACGCACCCTCCCCTCCGATCTTCCATCTGCGCGTACGACATCACACATCATTTGCCATCGCCCTTACCGTAACACCCGCACGTACCTGTCGTTACATTACCGGATTCGCAACATTATCCCAAATTATTTCCTCAATTGCCGTCCTGATGCTGTGCACGCGACCCCCTCCTAAACCCTTGACGCTGCTGTGGACCCCGGCTTACACCAGCATAGGCGCAAATGAGGCTGCTCACCATCAAGGCCGAGCTCCGATATCTAGGAGATATCCTAGGATATCTAGGATATCTTTTACACCATAACACGACGTTTCAAGATGTCCTATTCGGTATATCCAGCATACTGGGCCATTACACAGCGTTACCGCCTCCTTCGCAGGCAACTTCCCTCTCTCCGCCCCTTGCCACAATCGAGGGTGCCCACGCGTGGCGCCTTCTTCAGACGCATCACTTTCCTTACTACACTCTATTAGTGCATATGTCCCTTAAACTCTCTTTCTCTCCTAACTGTCCCTTGTGTCACGCCGGATACGCTCCATCACTCCTCCCCATGGGCGTCGGCCAGTGCTGCCAACCAGCAAAGCCACTTTTCCCCTAGCTCGGAGGAAGAAATTCCCCAGATTTTTCTAAAGTTTTGCAGAATACGGTTAATAGACGTTTTCTCTCAGACACTGTGTTTAGCGGTAACTACACGGAGTGATTTTTGCGAGCAACGCGACGAACGGTGCAGCAGGGATCCGCAATCGCTTGTCCCAATCACTCATTGAGGCAGCCGCCACATGAGAGCGACCGTGCAAGCGGAGGCGAAACGCGATCGCAATATTGCCGCACAGCGCCCAATACGATTGCCGAACTACACACGGCTGCAAGGTTTTTTATGTGTGGATTTGTCACAAAAACGAAAAATCTTGCACTACACAACATTTGACACAAAAATATTTCACTATGAAAGAGTGCACTTGTATATCACGCAAGTATATCAAAAAAATAAATGGAACGAGCACAGACGATGCTCATTAAATGAGATATTCGGGTGAGCAAGTTTATAAAACTGATCAGTCATGTTCTTTTCAAATTTACAACAACAATGTCAAACGAAGGAGCGATAGCTTTGCTGGATGCCCGCTTATGTGAAATAGATATCTGTGCTTCACTGAGAAACTGAAATGCATAGGTGGAACTGAAATGCATTGTAGCCGCCGCAGTGAAGTAGCACCGCAGCGGCGTCACAGGCTTCCACCGAGCGAAAACGGTCCTGCCCAAGCGTGTGCGTGGTCCGTAGAGTTGGGAGCGGCAAACTGAAGAGTACCTGAGCAAGCACTACAAATGTATACCAACTACGCCGAGTGGCTGTCTCTTCTCAGCTTTTCATATGGGCTTCCTACACTCCCCGGGATGAGGTAACGCGGTGGAGGGACTGAGCTCTTGAGAGGAACGGAATAGCGTCCGAGGGGTTCTTTAACGACAGCCACCACCGGCGACGTGCACTTCCCCAGAATCGCCTTTCTAGGCTATATGACGATCAACAAATGTGAGCCGTCGGTGAAAAAAAAAGGCACGCTCCCACAATACCACAACCGTCGTGCAAGCCTGCGTCAACTTGGTCCGGTGGGCCAAAGCGACAGCATGACATGCCGACTATGTGACACGAAGTGCCGTGAAGGCCCAATCCCCACTGCCCAAGCCGAGCCCGCCCTTATGCCTCCCTCCGGCGCTGTTTGTGGAGTCGGACATTGAACTTAGCTTTAAGGTTGGTGTTTCATCTTTCCGCCCAATTTATTTATTTACCCTGTTGGTTTCAATCCTGATTTTAAGCGAAACTTATACGGACAGGGTTCCATCTATTTTTCCTGCGTGCAAACGAAGCTCCCGAATCTCCATGGGTCTTTGAAGCGCGAGGCGTTCAATACTGCGAGGTGCTGAAAAGCAAAAGCCCCGGTGCGCGTGCATTAAAGGAGCCATGAAGACAAAATACAAGTTTGTTTTATTCGAAAGATGTCGAGTTTTATAGTGTCCCCAGTGCTTGTCCAGATGCAAATGATGTTTTCTTCATTGAGAAATTAATCAATTTACGTAAAAATTTTGATTTTCCTGCTACATCGTGTGTTTTCGTGGTCTGCAATGTCATCACAGGAAGCTGCCGCTCTGCAGCCGATTGGAAAGCCTTGTTTACCGTTAGTGGACCTAGATGGCGCCACCATGGCGTGGCAGTCCGTTTTCTGCCTCTGGTTTGTTTTTGACCGTATTTGAACCTGGCTTGTTTTCGTTCAGTGAGAAAATAATCGTTTCGTAAAACAGAGTGCTCGCTCGACAAATATGGTCAAGTAATACACCGTTGCTTGCGTCAATCGGCAAGTGTCGTCTATAACTACCCTAAAGCCCCGCAGTCCTGTGCAGCTAAACCCAGCATAATTCGCGCAGTACCAACAGCAGTACGCATCGGTACTTCTATGTTTACATGAGCTTTCGTAACTTCCACTGTTGCTCCCACCATTCTTTCTGCTTTAAAAAGAATGTGGCCAAAATTTAAGCGCAAATAGACTGTTCGGCAAGCATATAAGCTCTGCCTAATTTGCGTGCTTTTGCCGGCCTCCGCCAATCTCAGAGCTGGCTGGTAGGATATCATAGGTTCTGTTGCGGGAAAGGAGCGAGTGGGTCGCATGGCCTTCCCTTTTTTTCCTAATTATACAGCTTATTTGAGCGAAGTTTACGTTAAAAGAGGTGTCAGCATGATTATAACGAGGCAATCTTTTGAATGAACCAGACGTGTTTTGTCTTCATGGCTCATTTAAAGACGCGGGCAACGCGAGCGTTGCGCGTCTTTCAAAACATTGATTTGGCCATCAATCTTAGCCGCCTCATCGCTTGGATGTGCGTTTTGAGTAGATTTTAAAAAGCAATATTTTCAAGATCAAATTTTGACTTAGACCTCAAGCTTATGTTTCGTATCACTTGTATATGCATCTTCAGTGTATTGGTTATCAACAGACACCATTCTCAAGATCTTTAGAGTCAAAATAAAGGTGTGTGCGTGTACGTGTGCCTCTCATTTGAAGATTACCGCTGTGAACACTCAAGAGAAATAATATTTTCCCATAACTTTTCCCTAAAAGTATAATGAGCGTCACCTCTCTGCCGTGTGCTAAAAAGCTCCGGTGGCCATCTACTTTCACAGACTGGGGTGCTCATGATTTCCTTGTGTACCCGCCTATCCCTGCGGGCCTTGTGCCAGCAGTTTGGGGGCACAGTAGGCTGTCAGTGTGGCAAGTTTCTGGCTTGACGCATTGTCGCTCTCTTCATATTTCACCTTTTTACGAATTTCGACATCTCCATGTGTTCTCCGCGCGGAATGGCCGCAGTGCTCGATACACCTGGTTTATAATATTTTCTGGTTTAATTTCAAGACGTGTAGACTGAAGTAGCACGGCCTCTTCACAGACACCAGGACAAGCAGCAGTCACGTGAATTTTTTTAAAGCGAAGCTTTATCTACGTGTCTGGCGGCTTTTTTTAGAGGAATAAACTTTCCGGGAAAATAAGTCTCTTTTTTCGAACATTGCTAGCCTATCGCCTTGCAAGGCGATGGGCGTGTTAAAAAGTAAGCGAGGGGTGGCAAAAAAATTTCCCGAGAGCACAACTGAGCATGTCCCTAGCATCAAGAGGAAAGCTTGAGTTATCATAGCTCATGCGCGAAGCGATGAGATTAGAGTCGTTTACCGTAGCACTGCCGCCACCCTCATATGCATCTCGTTTTGTCTTCCCGAGTTAATATTTCTGCTGAAGATTTTGTTGTCATTCCGCGTTTACTAACTTCAGGCGATACTGTAGGAGCTACGACGCACACAGCAAAGTGGTTCCAAGGCGCGTCGCCCGCTTTCGTGTGATTGGAGCAGTCGACACGAGTGAAGGTGGAGAGGAGGACCACTGTTGTTGGTGGATCTCATTGGCTGATGCCGCAGCTTCTTCTCTCCCTATTGGCTGATGTGTGGAGTATCTTTTCCAAGACTGTACGAAGTTCATGGCGTGCAGTACAGCTTCTCCGCCAATGTTTTGCGAGAGTAGGGACCATTTATTGGTCGACGCGCGCCACTGCGCACTCACACGTCGCAGACACGCCAAAGATCTCTTTCCTTGCTCGGTTCTGTCCACAGACTGCGCAGTGGTCGGTCATACTCGTTTGGGAACCGTGGAGACGTCGGTTCCCATTTCATGGGTTGGGAATGGTTTTGAGCACCGGATGTTACATAGCGTAGGTCATAAGCGCCCGTTCGCGGACTTCTCCGTTGCGGTTCCGTTGACTCTGCATTTTGGGGACATCGGGTGGTGCTGCCGAAAATGATGGGAGCAGTGCCCCGCAGTTATAGGTGGGAACACCAGGCAACGCGGCATGATAGGCCGATCGAAATAGCTGTTTCGGCGCAAAAGCGGCCAAGTAAATGCTGAGACGTAGGGAAAAGGAAATCCATGCTTGCACCAAGATGCCAGTCGGCTGAAGTGCGAAGACGCCGCTCTGGTCTCCAGAGCGGGTGGTTGGCGTGACGTTTTATGTGCTGAGGCGCGTTTATTGCCGTCGTTGAACATTCTCGTTGCGAGCGCGAGTTTCCGGAGCGTGAAATGAGCAGCCGCCGTTCGGGGAGGCGCGCTCAACTAACGCACGTGCCGCGGGAGCACTAGACTGTATACGGAGCAGCTTCTTGCTTTTGTCTCGGGAGGACCTCGTTGCACGATTCTCGAGGTGCACGGGAGCGCGACAAGAGCGTCGCAAACGGCGGAAGCAGAGGCCTTGCGCGCGGCGGTTAGCTGCGTAGTTCTTAGTTTGTAGCCGCCATATTCTCCTAAGAACCGTAATAGGGATATTATTGAGGGTTGAAGCCAGCGAATGTTAAGTTGGCTTCACAGCACGTTGGGTGAGAACGCTCTTTCGAATGAATGGGTCGGCCTCCCTGCAGGAATGGGGATCTGAGATACGACGCCTGTTAAAGGATTTAATGTTCGAGCTTAGAAGTTTGTGATTTTGGGGGGAAAGTTTTATTACTCCAGGTACAAACCAAGAAAACGCCTCGTTCTTTGTAGCGTCGAACCGGCCTTGAAGCTCAGGCAAGGTCAACCCAGCGCCCGTGAGGTTCCGGAGTGAAAGCATGTAATCGCTTATTCGTTTCAACGGGAGGGGTGCGGAGAAAGACTATACGAGAAAGAGTAAGGGCCCATGCCATCAAAAGGGGATACCAAGAGACGCTGGATGCATACTTCGAGTTCGTGCCTGCACAAAGAGCACAAATGACCCGAAATGGGAGTAAATTGCTTATTTCATTACTCAATCACAGTTCGGAGTATACTACACTTCTTTCAGTTGGAATATCGCCTTACTCCCATTATTTCCGGTGTTTATTTAGGGGTATATATAGGAGTAGATTTTTACTGCCACTAAAATAGGAGTTTTCGAGGGGAACATTAGGAGTATATTATTTCCTCCCACTAGGAGTTCTGAAGCGCGTTCGGAACACTGTTGAGCTGCATTCGGAGTATTTTTGCTTTTTTTACAAGTTTTATAGAAACGCTCTAGGGGAATTTCGGTATTTAGGAGTTGTTATTAGGTGCATAGCCGGTATTTTATTTTCTTTTAGGAGTGTCAAGGAACCGCATTGGGCGTAATTTCTAGTTTTTGTTTCGCAATTTCAATGGCAATACGCGAAACGTTTGTTTTCTGCACACAGAAAATTTATTGCGTAGCAAGTACATAAATACGAAAATGCGTTTGAACGCGTAGATAACAACACAATATAAAAAGGGTCAATCAACAAAACACGTGCACCGAGAATACAAGGCACCTTGGGAAGAACTTTATCTACTGTAACTCACTTCAACGAAAAAAAAAGCAAGACATTTACAATAATGAGGTGAGCCGGGCGTTGATAGTTGCGCTGTTCGCTTACATTTGCTTCCTGAACACTGACCTTCATCCTGGCATGTTGCCCACGAAGCCAGGCAAGTCCCGACATTACCGGAATACCACAGCTATTTAAATCTACAGCAACAAATGCAGGAGCGTTTTGTACAGCCGACCTAGAAAAAAAAAAGAAGCAGCATTGTAATGACGCGGCACTTTTCCCTCTGTGCTCAACTTTCCGCAATGTCTGAATTTTTATTTAAAGCTATGCAAAGTTGCACTTTCATCCCAGACACCTCTGTTCACTGTCTGGTGAAGACCCCGGAGGTCGAGAGAGAGAGAGAGAGAGAGAGAGAGAGAGAGTCTGTTTAATGTGAACTGGTGAGGCCAGCCCTACTAGTGACAAGGCTTGCTACGCGATATGGGGGCGGCTACGTCTTTCTGGCGCCCATTCGCGCTTCTGTTGATTATCCGCAATCATCTGGTAACGGCGCTACCTCCGTTATGAGTCCTATGTGCAACTCATGAAAGAGCCATCGTTGGTGGAGAGAGGTATAAAAGTTGTGAAAAGGGGTCGGAGGTGGCGGGGAGGAGCACAGAAGCTGCGCATAGTAAATCGGCTTCACCGGCATGAAAGCTGGGTGGGTGAGACGTATGCTACTTCGCAGTAAAACGTGCAATGCTTACCGTGAACCGGCTCGCAAAGGCGCAAACCGCATTGTTTTCAACGAGCCACTATACGTTTGCGGTTGCTGAATTCAGGCCTCGCGTTGGTTCGCCGGCGTACTTCGCCGGTTGAAGGTCGGTGACTCGGAGGAGGTGTTGCAGTGCGCCGCACATTAGTCCAGGTTCACTTCAGAATGTTCACAACGAGCTTCGGTTAGAGGGAAGCACCTCGCATCCATTCGTGCGGTCGGAAGTTCACATCGACAAAACAGTTTCGGGGACGCTATAGCTCACACGACACACGACTCCAACTGGCAGCCATTTTGTAAAGCAGGCGTAGTTAATGGAGCTGTGGAAGGAGGACAAGAAGCAGATGGAGGCGTGACACTTTTTCCTACTCCCATTAGGACCATCGTGGTATTCGAAGCCAGATACTCTTTTTTTTTAAGGGGGGGGGGGGAGGTACAATCGTGGTAAATGCGGGTTGGCCGCCGGAGTAAAGTGGTAGTTTTTCGGCCATCACAATACTGAACGTGGGAGTAACCGGCCTGCCCTGCAGAGTTTCAAAGAACTTTTTCTCCCAAAAAAATTCCCAATTCAGGCTAATTTGTGCTTTGTGCGTACAGCGCCAACTACGGCGAGGAACGTCTGTGTTTTGTCTTGTATTGCAATTGTGACCACGTTCACTGCGCACTCTCAAAGCGAAAACCGAGCACTCACTCGACAAATTCGTTTAAACGCATTCAACCACGGCAAAATTCATGGCTACGGTTTTCTGAGGGATTACCACCGCCCGCCAACGCTAGAGAAAAATGGAATTCGCTCGTGCGTTTTACCTAAATTCTGGGTCCCCACTATGTCACGTGCCAAAGAGCTTCCCTGGTGATTCGCATTCACAGAGTGAAACTACTTATGATCTTTTGTTTCTCGCCTCGACCTGAAAAACGGCCGCCGTGGCAGGGAGCGAACCCCGGTCCGCTAAGCCACTGAGCCAACGCAGCGTTTTAACGGTGAAAGCTCGTAAGGAATACAACGTACTCCCGCGTTATGTATCTGGGTTCCATGAAACGAGATTTTCCTAAAGGGGTTTCATGGAGGGGAGTTCAATAAGATGTACGGTGTCAATTCGGGACTACGCTTCTTTAGCATTTCCCCGTAGGGCCATGACGCCGTGGTCGTGCATCGATGTGTTTAACCAGGCGGGGATTTTTCAATCCGCCCATTTGTACAACACACGCATATACGTTTTCTTAACACGGAGAACAAAGAGCACAGCGAGACTTCCCTCGTTGGGCTCCCCCTCCCCTCTTCTTTTGCCTATGATGAGTAGGTTAGAAAACTCCCTTATGTCTTGTTATGGTTCAATTATAGGTTTCCGATGTGGGCAACATTCCTGACGCATAAAAACCGGTCCATTTCTGAGTTATTTTCCCCACTGCAAATTAGCAAAACTGAACCACGTTCGCTCCGTATTCATTTCTATCCATCCATCCATCCATCCATCCATCCATCCATCCATCCATCCATCCATCCATCCATCCATCCATCCATCCATCCATCCATCCATCCATCCATCCATCCATCCATCCATCCATCCATCCATTCATCCATCCATCCGTCCGTCCGTCCATCCATCCGTCCATCCGTCCATCCGTCCATCCATCCGTCCGTCCGTCCGTCCGTCCGTCCGTCCGTCCATCCGTCCGTCCGTACGTCCGTCCGTCCATCCATCCATCCGTCCATCCATCCATCCATCCATCCATCCATCCATCCATCCATCCGTCCATCCGTCCATCCATCCCTCCGTCCGTCCATCCATCCATCCCTCCGTCCCTCCGTCCGTCCGTCCATCCGTCCGTCTGTCCGTCGGTCCGTCCATCCATACCTGCTTCACGCAGTTACCCCCCGCGGTAGCTCAGTGGCTAAGGTGTTGTGCTGCTGAGCACGAGGACGCGGGTTCGATTCCCGGCCGCGGCGGCCGCTTTTCTTATGGAGGCGAAAAGCAAAAATGCCCATGTGTACGAGATTTCGGCGCACGTTAAAGATCCCCAGGTGGTCAAAATAAATCCGGAGCCCTCCACTACGGCGCGCCTCATCGTCTGCGTTGAGTCGGTGTGTTAAACCCCACAATCGATCATTCAATCTTCCATGCAGTTATTTGCTTCCGCAGATGGTAACCGGTAAAAAGGGACCAGAAGATGAAAACCTTTCTCGAGGCACTTTCTGTTCCTACCCATTTTGTACAGAGAGTCGATCGGGTGGAAGTAGATGTTGAGGTTAGCAACAAAGCAGATTGTGATCGTCAAATAATGGTCCAACCTCTGGGAGCCTTGTACTGCCGGCAACCTGTGGCTGCGATTAGTTTATACTTGCTGCTTCTTCTACCCCGCTTCAGATTTTTTTTGTGTGTGTATGAAACTGGAAAGATTTTATCGTGGAGAGAGAAAGAATGAGTGAGAGAGAAACACTTTATTGCTGTGACATCGAGCTAAGGTAGAAGGGGGGGGGGGGGCTAAGCGTAGATCGCGGAAGCGATCTGTAGCGCCCGTTGAGTGAGGGTCCGTTGGTCCACGAGGCAAGAGCTACCCAAGGCCTGCTCCCAGCGGGTCTTGGGGGAAAAGATCGGATTAGAGGGAATAACAGAATAAAGCTATTGTAGACCTCGGGCAAGCACACCCTTAGAAAAAAGACAGTGATGGAGCGCGCCTATTCAACGCGGCCTTTCTCTGAAGGCACCGGCGCTATATCAACAAAGGTGTACATGAACCGATCGATTCTTCATTCAACGGTACCCATAGATCACACTGATTGGTTTTCTATACCAGGAGTTTACTTTAATCTCCTTTCCTTGCAATTCTGGGATTCTGTTTGTGTATTCTACATGGCTAAGCCTGCTTTTTTTTTCTCTTACCTTTATCTTTCTCTTACCTTTATCTTTATCTTAAGCATTCTTCTATTAAGTTATTAATGGCTTTTTCTATTAAATTGTAAATAGAAGAAGTTTGGAGTGAGTAAAAAGTTGGCCCCGAATTTACGCTGTGAGCGTGGTTGGACACTGAAGCTGACGAATGAGTGCGAGATACAAGACACGATTGTTTGCCACTTGCGGTTAAGCCGACTTAAAGCGCTAAGTTGGGCGATTTGGTTACTAACTAGGGACTTAATCGTGCTAGCGGACATTAAGATAGGGACAAGGCTAAAGAGGAGGCAAAACACACAATAGAGTTAGCTGACTTCTCACTTGATAGCTTAAGGATAGTTAGAAAGGCAACGGCTTTATCTTATGAGACAAACTTGGGGCTGCTGGTTTTACGGTTTTTTTTGTGACGCTTCTGAAAAACTTGCATGCCATGGCTTCATGTTATTGGTACTATAACTGCGACTGATGGATATCTGTGATACGGGCCGTGAGATAAAACGCCAAGCGATTATGCAGTCTGAGCAGTATTACAATTTGTTCCGGGATAGTTACAACAAAACTCGAAGCCGTTTTCCGTACCAGTCATCCTTCCGTGTAAGTCCATTGTATGACCGGCTCGCTACCGGTAGCGCGAACCCATTACCGGGTCCGAGTGAAAATCTTTCGCTAATCTATTGCTGGGCTCGGCTTTCGAAGCTCTCGTGCCTTGAAACGGAGGAGATAGCTGAAAATTTTTCTCTTTATTTCTCTCCCGTGCCTACGTGCACCACGAGAAAATTGAGGTCAGCGTGACATACACATCTTCACTGGAAAAACCATGCGACGTATTGTTTCTATATTGCTCTCTACAAGCCGAGGAGAGTGACAGTTAGTAGGTAAGCCAAATGTGTGCCGGTTAAGTTATAAGGTGATGCGCGCAGAGAAAATTTTTCTTCTCATCTTTCTTCGTGAAGATGCATGCAACCTTATTCTTGGCTCTTTTTTCGATGTGGTTTATTTTTCGTTCTGGTGGCCGTTTATTGGATATTTCAACAGCCAGGCTGTTTAGCAAATCGTAATTTTTCGTGTCCGCAGTTAACAATACCATAAAGGCCGTGTCTAGAGTGCCGTCCGACGGAATTATAATCATTCCACTATATTGACGTCCACCGGTGTTTTATAACAAAATTGCCGCGTCTGGCACTACATTGCTCTAGATTTACTTAAAGGTAGACAACCTGACCTAAACATGACATAACATGACCTAACGCACACAAAGAAATCATTTAAAACACCAAAAGTAACCTCAGACATAAAAATTATAGTTCAATTTAAAGATTAAAAAAGAAACTGAGGCGGTATCGAACCTCTGTCCATGGGATTACGAAGCTAAGACGGTTCCTCTACACTAAAACTACAGACGCAGTGGCCGGTGCTTGCCTAGTGTTATATATTCTAATGTCGTCGGACGGCACACTAGCCATGCCTGCAGCGATCAGCTAGAGTTCCGTCTGACGGCACTCTAGACACTGCATCCCATAAAATTGCCGAGCGCAGGCACGTGAGCACGGGCCTCGCGGCGACCACCCGGCAGTTAACAAAACCAAGAAAATGCCTAGCGCTCGTGTCTGCGTGCCTCGCGGCCACCGCCCAGCATCGCCTGCGCACGTTTGCCAAGCCAAGCATAGACACTTAGGGAGACTGGCCAACATTGGTCTCATAAAACCTCCACAGTTCGCCGTAATTATTACAACATTTGCGCGGAACGAGAGACTCCAGCGTTCGCCGTAATCGTCGCAACACTTGCTCGGAACGAAAAAGACGCTTCATAGCGCCCGACCCTGCAAGTTGATGTCCAATGATTATCACTTCCAAAAAATTAAAGAAGCTCACACTTATAGCAACAATGATGGAGTAAAGGTCGTCGAGACAGCGAAGAAGAAGCAAATCGGCTGCAATCGTGGACTTAAACCATCGTTATGGTCGATAAGGTTGCGTACGGGTTCGCGACCTTTAATTCTTACTCGTTATTGTGAGCTTCCTTCAGTTTTATTTTAATCGGTCGCCCTGTTTGCTTGTGCCGCGAATCGCATGTCGTAGTTGATTCAAACCTGTCGCTATACTTAGTTTATTGTGATGCCGGCAGCGAGAATCCTGCCTCTCATATTACTCTGTGAAACCGCAGATAATTTATCTCATTTTTTCCTTATACGATGCTGCTGCATTTGTCAGGGTGAGTGGAACTTTTTTGTAGCGCTTGCAGACAGTCGGCAGAAATAGTTGACAAATGGCCGTCATTTCGCTCGCAGGCAGTCTATAGCCGCTGTTTGTAAGTGCTATCTAAAAGCTTGTCTTGAAGAGCGATCAGGCCTTAACGTCGACCTCTTACCGCAAGTTTGCGAAATAAGTGATGTAAAAATGTAAACAATGCCGTTGCTTAATCTTAATTATCCCACTGGTGGCAGCTGCTCACACTTTTGTGGAACTACAGCCTGTATTTTACGTCGTGGTCGTCACTTCCACTTAATATTGCGGCGTCGTGTTGTAGGGAAGCTCAGCAGCACAACAAGGACGAGATGGTGTGGTCAGGGCGCCATGTCGCGGTCAGTGTCTCGGGACATGCGGGATGTAGCTTTCTGCTTGGCAGCTCTGGGATTCTGTGATATCAGGTGAACCCGACCTCCCGAAAGCCATGACGAGGTTTATTGGTAGGATGTCAGGGCGGAGTATCGAAGAGAGACTTCGCTGAGGTCCGAAAGGGAGGGGAGAGAGAGAGAGAAACTTTATTGCGTGTCCGGCAGAGTGAATTAGGTCGTAGGGGGGGGGGGGGGGGCGAATTAGGGGGGTTTCTGGAGAATCTGTTCCGCGGTCGGTGCCTTCCACTCTGCTTGCTATTCGCGGCGCGGTTGACATTATCGGCGACGACCGTGACTCTTCGTGCAATGCATGCCTACGCGCATACATACATACATACATACATACATACATACATACATACATACATACATACATACATACATACATACATACATACATACATACATACATACATACATACATACATACATACATACATACATACATACATACATACATACATACATACATACATACATACATACATACATACATACATACATACATACATACATACATACATACATACATACATACATACATACATACATACATATACATACATGCGTACGTACACACGTACATGCATACATACATACACCCGCCGCGGTGGCTCAGTGGCGAAGGCGTTGCGCTGCTGAGCACGAGGTCGCGGGTTCGATTCCCGGCCGCGGCGGCCGCTTTTCTGATGGAGGCGAAAAGCAAAAACGCCCGTGTGTACGAGATTTCGGCGCACGGTAAAGATCCCCAGGTGGTCAAAATTAATCCGGAGCCCTCCACTACGGCGTGCCTCATCGCCTGCGTTGCGTCGGCGCGTTAAACCCTACAACCAATCAATCAGTAATTCATAGTGAACAAATGTAGCGCAGCAGAAATACACGGGACGGAAAGAATACACATGGACGAGCGCTCACTTCCAACTGATTCTTTATTCACAAGACGACAAATATATATGCTTAGCCTTAGAAGGAACAAAAAAGGACGTAGGAAACAAAAACAAAACAACAACAACAACAAAACAAAAACAAAACAAAAAATACTGACAAAGAAAGATCGAGTACACCCAACACGCGCCAAACATCTTCACAATCACAGTGGCCTGTCGCGTATAGCATCACATTGCAGAAAATGTAATTCACGGTCAGATAACGCAACCGACGGTTTGCTAACACAGTCGTTTTTTTTTCCCGCGCCATCTGAGGTGCCTCACTGATTAAGCGCGCTTGCTTGTCCTTAATTATCTCAACAACTGTGGTGCTAGAGAACTGCGCAGTGCAATCCCAACACGTGCTGACATGCTGTGCCAAAAAACCTTCCTTGCCACTACGCTCCTCCGTGTGTATTCTTTCCGTCCCGTGTGTTTCTGCTGCGCTACATTTGTTCACTGCAGCCATGTTTTTGCTTGCGGCTCCTGCCTTTACAGCTACAACGCAGCTAAAAAGCAGCTTCTAACACTGGTTTACATCTATTCCGTGGTACATAATCAAAAATACAGAAAAGTCACATTTTTTTTCGTCACTATCCTATACATAGATGATATGTGGGGCGTAGTATAATCTTGGCTTACCTTGTCAAGGTTTCCTCTACGCGTTTATAATGATTTCTGCAACACTGATACTAGTGATGCGGTTTGCTCTTAAGTGAGATATTAAACGTTTCCAGACGCATTTGTCGGCACGACGCTGCAATATTCTGTTTGGAGTAACTTGTGCAAGTTGTGCAATTTTTGTAGGTGGTAGATGCAATTTTGTAGCAACGAATTTGCGGTGGTAGAGCCGCCTGCCAGAACTTATTCATTTTCTTGCCTAAACTTAGCCAATTATTCTCTTGTTAAAAATCAATCTTTAATTTCGAGGCATGTAAAACTACCACTTGTCTTGTAATCTTTAGGGCAGTCCAGCAGGAGTGAACTTGCAGGCGTGGCTTCTGCTGCGCACGCAAGGCGCATCACTATGTTGGTTCTTCACGATGTCTCCTCCTCTCGTTTCCTCATTTTTCTCATTACATAGCTGAAAAAAGGCTGAAGCAGTGAGCGCAGGGGCAAATAAAAATGAAAGAGCGCAAGAGAAAAAAACGAATACCGAATATGAGTTGATCTTAGAGGTCACGGCCAACGACAGTGCGCTCGTTATCTAAAAATTCAAGTCACTGGTGCCTGCTTTTTGCATGCTTATATCAAACTTCCCAATCCGAGTTGCTGGGACCAGCTTCATTCCACACATTTGACACAAACAAGAACGACGAGCGGTGGAGCCGGCGGAGACGTAGGACATCAAGGGATGACGAGAGTGGTCTCTATGAAGAGCTTGGGGCTGGCGTTGAAGCAGAAGCCTTTTGTCGCTGACTCCAGACAAGGAGGCTGCGCACGAGTTTCCTTTCGTGGGCAGTGGTCAGTTGTTATGGTGTGTTTGGCACGCTCTTTCCATCTCTTTATGGGCCCACGACACCTATCTCGCCATTCGCTTCTCGACTGACTTCAAGGGTGAACTCAAGGGAACGCACAAGGGCATAACTAGAACATAAAAACAGATAACTGGGCGAGTTGGTTTAGGTTCATCATCACTAAGCGCAAAAAGACACGGACGAACGACTGATGTAAACACAAGCAGGGCGCCGTGTTGGTATTTACCTCAGTCCTTCGTCCGTGTCTTTTTGCGCCTAGTGAAGATAACCAGGACACTGTCGTCAGACAAACAAAGAACTTCATTCAGGTCCTGAGGAACTGTTTTGGACCGCCCCTATCAAGGGGAGTGCGTTATAGTCGCGGGCCGCTCCCACGCATGCAGGGACCGGAAGGCCGTGACCCTCCGCCCTCTCGCAGGCCCTCTGGACAGCCCGAAACTGAACCGAAAGGTCACCGCTCTTAAGGGCTTCCTCCCAGTCCTCTTCTTTGGTGAACTCTGCGTCGCTTAACGCAGGACATTGCCAGAGCATAAGTGCTAGTGAGCAGTGCGCCTCCCCGCAGTCCGGACAATGCGGTTCTATGTTTGGCGAGAAGTTGGTAAACCTTCCCCTCGAAGGGAAAGATCCCGTTTGGAGCAACTACCGAAGATCAGACCTCAGGTTGAGGCGTAGAAAGCCAACAGGTGAACTGCGAGCAAGTGCACAAGTCAGCTAAAGTTGGTAGCATGCGAATAGCGTTTTCTCATTAGCATGACGGGAAAGTTGACGCTTTGCGGAGCCTTCTTCCCAATGCGATGGTAAGAAGTTCTCTCTTCATGGTTCCGGAAATGTCTGCCTAACGATGGCTGGGGATTTGCCTCTCAGCATGGAATGAATAATACATCTCTGTGTGCTCCCTGTTCCATGCACGCGGGAGTTTGCTTTTCTGGCGTGTAATGACGCGAAGAAAAATTATAAGGTGCGACGCAGGGCCCATCAATATTTAACAGGAAAGGGTAGAAACGGTTTGCGGAGCGGGGCGGCAGGCTTTAGTGGTTCACTGAGGCATGCAGTCTGCACTAATCCACACGCATTGATCGCCAATTATAATTCGCCTTTGTAAGCCTTCAAAGCACAGGCCGCGAAGAATAACATTTCCTCCCGAAGCGGTTGACAGCGCCTTCATTACACTTGGGGAAAACTTCCCTCTGAGCTTAGCTATCGATTTTGATGCTAAATAAACACCCTTCGTGCCAAACTGCGTTCACCGCTGTTTGTATGAATGGTTTCCAAGTTGATGACTTTTTTAAATGTAATATACTGCTAACATTTTACCCGCTGAAAATTGGGTAAAGGTACGAACTCAATAACGACAAAATCGGCGCTTTTGCTGATGTAAGAAGCCGCGTAGCGACAGTGCAAATCACAAAATTTTCCTAGATTTTCGATAACATTGAGGCAGTGCTACCATTCGTGTTCATTCTGACCCTCTATCCGGAGGCTTCTCTTTCTCTATCTGCACGTGTCGGTTCTTGCGTACTGCCCGGGCCCCTGAAGAAAAGCTATTGCCCTGACGTGCCGCTTTATTGGGAGAAAACTCCACACTGCCCTACTAATGCAGGTTGAGAAGCTTCTCTTAGACTAAGGTAGACTGACGGTATTCAAGGAAGAATACCGTCACAAGCAAAACCGGTATTACGACGCTCGTTACGCCGTAAGACCATGCTCTGACGTGGATGGAGCCACAAACACAAGGGTAGTGAGCCGTGCTGGGCTAGGCACAGTTACGCTACGATCTAAGGAGCCGAGGTCCAGTTGCGTTCAGGCAGACAGCGCCTTTGTTGGGCGTGTAAATTATACCGCTGGCCAGAACGTCGAACAATACCGCCATTCCCCGCCAAATGTATTGGTATCTCCACTTACATACTCGGATACCTCGAACAACCGGAGCGAGAGCGGTCGTGGCGTCATATCCCATGCACGCTACCGGGCCACCTAGCCTTTTATTAAAAAAATTGAATAGGTGACTTTATCATCACCCTGCCTTCTGTAAAGAACCCGCTTCTGTGAAGACGCTAAGAACACGCGTTTATGACCGCATACTAAGGCTGTATGCGATCTCAGAACTGTAAGAGAGCTTAAACCTTCATACCTGTGCTTGTAAACAAAGCGGGTGGCTGTAGCACTTGCCACTGAAGCGCCTTCAGTTTCTTAACCGCTGAAATCTCAAGTGTCGTCCTTTATCGCCGTTAACGCTGAGTCGTTTTAGCTGTAAATTACATTCGCTTTTTTCACGAAGCTGTATATGGCCAGGATGGCGGAAGTTGTCGTTTCCGCGTACAATAACCGGCGACTGTCGGATAAGGAGTTAAGCAACAAACACACGTGGGCCATTGGCCTAGAAGTTATAGCTTCACGCCATATGGTAGGAATGCCGTCCTCAAAAAAGAAGGCTTCTGGAGAGCAACCGCACACGGCATTCTGCACTTGTACTTTAAAGACGGTACGGGACGGCCACGTATAGTTGGCATTCCTGAAAGAGCTGCCTGCCTATGAATAGCTACAAACGGAACTGAGAAAGCAATGTGATCGACGTGATGCTGTGCGAAAAGCGACCAGAGAATAACGCAGCAGGTTTAACACACGTCGGTGACAGTCTTCGGTAACTGGAAAGTGGATGGCTGCAAGCCAAAAAAGAAGTGTTTCATCGAGTTCATGCTGGAAGAGTTCGAGCTGATGTATAACGATTTCCATCAACCAACTTCGTGTGTCAAGTACTTCTAGTGATTCAGATTCGAAGTACCCGGCCCGTTCATTATCTGAAACTATCACGAGACGATAAAGGAGATATGCTGCACAAACACGTGGAGAAAAGGGTACGTAAGCCGGATTTCACCCGACTCTGTTTACGCAAACTTCCTCTCCCCATTGTCGTCCTCTGTGCATATTGTGCAGCTTCCAAGCTTTCCATCGCCCCGTGCAGCAGCCACTGAGCCTAGGATTTCCGGTGCGCCCGGGAAACGCATTACCCAGTAACGCTTCCTTTTTATTAGCCCGGCTCTCTTTCGCTCAGTTACCTCTGCTGACAGGCGTCGCACTCCGACAGAACAACAGGGATGATTTCACGAGCTGTGAGCCTGGCTACAGCTCGTGAACTGTGAGCCTGGCTCAGACGATGCTTTCTCTACTTTATGATCGGCCTTCGGTGCATCTCCCAAGATAAAAAAAAGCGCAGTAGCATGAGAAAGCGTGCAAGAAAGGGCGCGGTTACGGAGAGGGAAGGCGTTCCGCCCGGGCGGTTTCCCCCGGCAGCTCGTGTTGATTGAGCTGCTTCGGCCGTCCGGCCTGTTATCATGCATGCCTCCCGAGGATTGCGCTCATACAGAGCTGCCGCCTTGTCAGTGGTAGCGCAGCCGCTTAGCAGCGATTTTCCGCCCCAGCGAGCCCCGTTTAGAACGTGCAGCTGCTCCGTGAGCGCAGATTTGTCCCCCACCACACCAACTCCGACGCCCCGAACAGTGTCTCTCGCGAGGATCAAGAGTACGGTACCGGCGGCTGTCCCTACCAAGAACTTCCGGTTGAAAGAAACTATGCCCAGAAAACCTATTTACTGGCGTGATGTTTCTCTTCCCACTTGGTTGGAGATCTGTCATCGTCAAAAAAGTTTGCGTCTGCGTCCTGGCGCTGTTACCCGGATTAATAACGCACCTATTTGCCCAACATCACACATTTGCTGCGAATGGTTCACCATCTTCCCGTGGGGAACCATGAGGAGGATGCGAAGCATCATGGGGGTTCCGTGTAGGTTCCGTTGTGTTGCCGTTAAGTTTCCTTTATCGGAGCACGAATGAGAACGTAGTGTGAACCCCCATGTAGAGACAGAGAAATGTAGAGAAATGTAGAGACAGCGAACAGACCGAGACTGATCTAACCCCTCCTGGTTCTCGTCTTTCTTTATTGCGTGCTCACGCTCCTGCCCCGCTGCCCGCCCTCTTCGTCCTCTGCTCTGGTTGAGCTGCAAGGCGCACGGCGCTTCCCGCCACAGCTTTCCCACGGGAAATTCAACATACTCTAAAGTTTTCAGTTCGTCTTTTCCGGTCAGCTTCGGTCAGCTTCGCGTGCCTTCGTTGTATCAGTAGCTTCTTGACGTAGTTTGAATGAGTGAACGACATAAGGCGCGTTCGTAGCATATGCTCCCGTCTTGGTTTGTAGCGCAGTGGGAAGAGCGCCGCGAGAGTCGTAGGATCGAAACCGGGCGCCGCCTAACTATTTTTTAAAGCAAAGCTTTTTACCTCTACCCCCCAAGGGTTCTTTCGCGACCGTTGGTGTCACCAGAAAACTCCAGCGAACAAATAAAAGAATTTACTGGCACCGCCGGGAATCGAACCTGGAACTAATAGACTAACAAAGCGAGAGCCCGTTGTCTTACCGAGTTAGCTACGAGCCCACGCGAAGACGGGGAAGACAGGTGGTGTACTCACCAAGCACATCTACGGGTTTAGCCCCTGCGTTCTCGCTGAATGCCACGTGAAAGCGTCACGTGACCACTCACGCCCGTCTAGCGGCCCTGTGCGCACCTTGATCATGTGCTAAGAGTTACAAAAATTAAAGGAAGCTCACACCAATGCATGGCATCTCACTTCTAGTACGTCAATGTGCTAAAGCCTGTGGCCTCCAGTGTTCACGTAAAAAATCACAGCTCCTTCTCCGCCCTCACGCCAAATCAAGGAATACATTCAAATACTCCTTGATGGCCAGGCCATCACTCCAAGCCCCAGCATCAAGATCCTGCGCTACATCTCGAGGCTAACACCAAGAGTGACGTCTCCTTGCAGCGCCTCAGAAACAGCATTAATCAAATCATACATATGATCAAGCGAGTTGTCACCAAGAAGCGAGGCCTAAAGGAGTCCGGTCCCTCTCGATTAATTGAAGCTTTTGTCCTCTCGAGAGTCACTTACGTCAACTCCCTGTCTTTTTCTCGACAAAGAAGACATAGAGATGCTTTATATAATGATTAGAAATGCGGTCGAGCAGGCCATTGGTCTTCTCATGAGTGCGTCCACACAGAGGCTGCTTAGCACGGGGCTCCACAACACGGTGGAAGAGTTGATAGAAGGCCATCTTTCTAACCAGAAGGTCGGACTCAGATCTGCGGTGGGTAACCGCATGCTTCACCAGATTGACTGGGCAGCTAAGAATCTCACTCCGCTTGACGTACTCCCAGACTCTTGGCGACTAAAACTATAGATGCTCCCTTTGCTTAGAAATATGAACCCCTCACATGACGAGGGTCACCGAAACGCCCGGGCTCAAGCGCTAAACACCACCCTCGGTGGGGATCATGCAGTTATCTACACAGACGCCTCCAAACATCGAGGGCAGCAATACGCCATCATCGTGGCTACCTCCAGAACCAACCTCCTTGCGTGTACCTCGCTTAGGACCCAAGAAATGACGGCAGCAGAAGAGGCAGCCATCACCTTGGCTCTCACTCAACCAGGGATTCGTAGTCACCGATTCCGAACAAATCTACCACAATTACCAGTCGGGTAGGGTGTCCCGGCCAGCGCAGCGTGGGCTAAAAAACCACTTCCCAAACGGTTCCTTTCACCTCAACTGAACACCCGCTCACTCTTCCATGGAGGGCAACGAATACGCCCACCAGCAAGCCTGCGCTTTTACCCCCCTGCTATGGAGCTGCACGAGGACCGTCACCCGCTTGTCTCGTTCAGGGACTTAACCCATCAATATCGCCTTCAGAGACAGACCCTATCTCGCCTTACCCTGTCTTTTCCAGAGAACAAGAAACCACCCTACGGCTCATACAATCCGGCTCCTTCCCACGCCCGACGTCTCTTCACTTAATGCATCCGAATCGCAGCGACGCCTAATGTAAATTTTGCTCAGAAGTAGGAACACTCCGCCCCGTAATAGGGGTGTGCGACTTTAGCCCCGAGCACCCTCCTCTCTTTCCATCAACTACCCAACAAGAGCAATGGGAGAGGCTGCTGTCCAGGCCCTCTCTACCTACCCAGCTTCAGCGGGTGGACAGAACACAGGACGCGCGCAGTGCTTATGGGCCCTACAGAAGAAGGAATCACTCCCCAGGGCTGCACTCTGGGCCGTTCAGAAATCTGAACAGAAGTATTTCTTCATCCTCCTCCTCCTTCTCTGCCGCAAATCTCGTCGCCTCCGTCCGCGGCGCAGAGACGGAGAAGTCAGATCGTCTAACACCGGGTTGGAGCTTACTTTAATTTTATAAAAAAAGTTTCCACTCTTGTGCTACACCAATACAACTCATCCAAACACCGTTCATGCATCATGCATTGATTTAACCTTATCAAGAATATCTCTTTGAAGTAATAAATGGTGTGGTTAAGTGCATTTCACTTCTCTCTGGTTTTACTATTTGTAGAGCGATGTGAGTAAATTTAAGTGACGTCGCATGGGTAATCGTTATGGGTGCCGTTTACAGCTTTGCTTTCCAATCACATTCACGGGGTGGATTGGCGCGATTTTTTTATAGTGGACTGCGCTGACATCAGGCCAAACGCTGACGGGGCTGAAGAGACGCGCATGCGCAGTAGAGTGCGGATGGCGGACAACAACGACAAGGGAGGGAGGGACCCAGCCCCGAGCATGAGATGCTTCGCATCTAAAAGAAATTTCAATTGTGGTTTTATGCGCCCAAGCTGCGTAGCTGCGAGGTGTGGCGTAGAGGTGGGCTACATATGCCACTTCTGTAAGGGCTACGTGGGCCTTGGACCAAATTCTGTTAAATAGGAGGCCCTTGGCGAAGGCGAAGGAATGGAACGACCTTCTGAAGTTCTGCCCACAAGGTTCTTTTGTACTGGTGACGGGCCCGGCCTCGAATTTCAGCAAGCACTTCAACATCAGATCAACGGAAGGTCCAATTACGCCTTAGGATTCACATTCTTAAAACATTCTAAGCATCTCGCGTAATTCTTTCTTTTTTTGCTTTTTTTTTTTTTTGCTGCGTATTTTCTTATTCGATTCCTGAGATCCTGACTACTGTAGAGCTCTGGGAATCAAGCCCCGCGTGGCTATGGCAGGCAAGAATTTTGGTTTGGTTTCAATAACAACTGAACGGCCTCGTCATCATCATCATCATCGTCCATAAAAGGACGTTAGTGACTACCATTACCAAATTATGGGAAAAATAAATATGTGCACAACAGTTAGAGTTGAGCATGATGTGTAAACAGCTTTGTTGGCTATCCAACTTAACAGAGCATGATGGCCCATAAAGTTTTATGTTATCCACACGTGTTTTCAACATGTCAGATAGTTGAACACCCCAGTGTTCTTAAGCTCTCTAGAAAAATGTCCGATTTTTTCTTAAGTACTTGGCATGTCAAATGATAAAATCGAACGAAAAGGAAAGAATGTGAGACCTTTTCTAAAACCCAGACCCAAAAGTTAAAAAGGAACCGAGCGTTCGGGTTCGATGATGGCACCTCTTCAATCTTAGCGTTCCCCCCGAACATGTTGGGAGACGCCCGGTTTGTTTCAGGACACACAAGCAAAAACATTGACCGCGTATCTGCTCCTTTTGTTGCAAAAGTCGTCAAAAGACGATAGCCTTTGTAGGCATTTGCCAAGGAAATGCCCCCTTTTGCTTTCCCGCTCACCTCTCATGCTGTTCCCGTACCGTCGCGCCCATCCCAAGGTAAACACACTAAGCGTTTGCTCAAGGCGATTTGAATTTACCGCGTTCCACTGCTGCAGGCCGGGTTCCTCGATGCCAGCGCTGCAGTACGGCGGTGACGCGCGTGAATCGAGGCGGCCGACTTCAAGGTTTATAGAACCGCGTGGCCGTGCTCCACGTGCGTTCCAAGCAGAACGTGGAACCTAGCTAGTGGAACAACTGATTCAGCCCTGGCCAATACCCCTTGTGGGTGCGTGCCAAAATCTTTGAGAACATCATCATCATCATTTTTTGTTGCTGTTGTCGCGTGATTTTTCATATGCCGCCTGGAAGTGGCGCGGGCAACAGCAGGCGGCGGTTTTCTGCAGTAGATGTAGGACATCATTTGCTATCGAAAAACCAAGCATCCATAAATTTTTAATAAAGGAACACTGTAAATATCCCTTGTGTACTAATTTCCTGTCTTATATTTGCGTAATGTCTTGTTCTTGTTCAACAAAGTTGACAAGTATGAACATTTAAACCGGGCTTAGACTTTTACCTTTGGCTGTGAGTATATAAGACTATTGTGCAATATCCACTTCGCTTTGACCGGGAGGCTGAATCGAGTCACAGACAGACAGACATACAGACAGACCAAAATTTCTGGGTTTAAGTTGCCCAATAAAGACGTCTTTAAAAAAAAATAGAACTCGAACAATCAAACATAGAGGAGGAAATAATCGCTCTTTAGCATTGCTTGACAGGCTGTTCATTTCTTTACAGCCTAATTCTGGGGTCTACGTGCATACGCTTAGCATACTTGAAAGGGCCACAAAGTGCAGGTAAACGCGACTAGGGTTTTCAAGGCGACAAAGACAAAAGGATGTACCCCTTGCTCTAGGCCAAAATAATCGGGGGTGTTGGTGCTTCTCATTAATTAGTAAAATTCCGATGGAGGGTCGGGGACGTAGTTTTGCTCAGCATCCCTGTGCTGCCGAAACGGTACGGGAGCATTGGGTTGGCGGTGGATACGATTGTGGGGAAATCAACAAGGAGACTGTAAGCATTGTGTATATGCCGAGGCATAAAAAGCTCTTAAAGCACAACCTTTTCGTCTGTTTGAAAAATCAATGGTCATTGTCTCAAGGCGAACCACATCTTATGGGAGATTTGACCGTTTTGTCGTTTTACTTTCGTGCACATTCTCCGCGCTAAAACAAACTCTAAGTTTTAACGTCTGAGTCTCCTTCGATATCTTTGTATTTATTAGAAAGCTATTTGATTATGTGTAGTTTTTATTATTTTTGCACATTTAATGCTTTAGATATTCGTACGATGCCCCTATTATTGCTGACAAGTTGGGTTTATTTTATGCTGCCGCCGTTGAAACACCCAATACACAGCTCCAACAACCGCAAACATATGTTGCCTTACCTGAGAGCTCGCTGAATCTGGGCGCATGACAGCGTTTCATGCATTCGAACGTACATCATTGAGATGACCAGCTGAAAGTGCCGATGCTGTAGGGAAAGTCATAGCGAAGCAACTCCAAAAACAGTCCCGGCGGCCATAGCGACGGCAGCACCTATGGCACCACCGATGTATCTTACTCTACATGTCTGGCCTATTTGCCTAAGGTGTTTTTACCGAAACTCAGGCTTTCATCAGAATTCCTGCATGTCGGGAAAGTTTACTCCTAAAAATATTACTTTGCTTTCCTTATCTAATTAGGTGAATCGGTGTTCTCAGAAGACAAAGCAATAAAAGTATATCAACACTAGTCTTCCTTGGGATTAAGTCAAGACCGATGGAATGAATAGAACGAAGGGGGGCAGTTTTGGAGCGTTCTTGTAAGACGGACAAAAAAGTTTCCAGAGCAAGTAACGTTGAAAGTTTAATGCGTGGCTTGAGGAACACACTCTGCGAGGCATGACACAAACACGGAGTGTCAACGAATGGCGTTGCAATAGTGTCAGAGCAAGGACGACAAGGTCGCGATATACGGGGCACGTTATTTTTCATCCTAGATACGGGAGAAAAATGGGCAAACATCTCTTTGCGCAACCGGTGACAGGTAATTAAAAACGGGCCAGGCAGATGGTGCGAGAATATGAGAAGGCAGAAAAGACGGCTTTATCCTAGGCGCGCCGTGCAAGGAAGCTGGAGGCTGAGCTCAAGAGGCGGTGCGGCTTTACTGCTGCTGCCTTGATGTGCACCTTTGCTACCGGAACGCGACGCAACGTCATAAGGAAAGCAAAATTGCCCAGGACAGGTTGCACCACGTGCTTTTCAATATTGCGCGATCAACTAATATATGTTACGCATAATTCCCCCTTACACGTTCTACAATCAAGCGGGTTCGTTCACACCGCTTCGCTGCGCACGGAGACGTTCAGTAGGCACTTTCCCAACGTCGGCGGTGTAGGTGCAGCCGCCACTGTTGAACGCTTAACCTGGGTGAGCGGGAGGCTCGGATTTTGTGACATGGTGGAGTGGCTGCCATGGCCAATGGGGAAGGTTCTTATAATGTCAACGGAGCCACTCAGGCAAAAGGGAAACACGCGTCCTTGACAGCTCATGACATGCGGGCGCCATGACGGTCGCCCGAGGTTCGACCTATAGTGTTGCACACGACGAAATCACCTAAGGTGTAAAAGAAATATATACGACTAAAATCCAACGGCGGGCGCCGCAGCTAAAAGGAGGGAAGCGCTACCTACTTTTCTGTTCGTTGTTGTTCTTCTTCTTGCTCCTCTACCTTTCCTGTCACCGGCATAAGCAGGAAACCGCGTCGCAAGCGCCACAGCAGCGCCCGTATGTTACCTACGCGCCAGCCGTTCGAAGCGAGCTGTAGAAGCTTGCGGCCGGGTTAGCCCTGGCGGAGAGCGAGCAGCTTCTTATTGCAATGTTCGTATATCTGAGTAAGACCAAGGAAGAGGAAGCAGTTGCAGCGCGCAAGCACGGGCAGTTCCGAACGCAGTGCGACTGACAAGAGTTTGTTGTCACGCTGCATTTCCGTGGTTTGTAAAAAGGCGGGGTATAGACCTGCCAACTCAATTGGGCGGTGTAAGTGCGACCAAGCTCACAATAACAGGGCCATTACAAGCCACGAAACCATTGCTCAAACTGCAGGCACAGTGAGAACAAGAGAGCGTATTATCCTTAGCACGTGGGCATTTTTATACTACGTCAAAGGAGCCCCTATGTAGAATAAGTGGGCACGTCGACAGAGGTAAGCTCCTTTTTAGTTTTAAGTTCACTCACAAGAAGATGAACTAAATCACGGAAAATGAACGGGCAGCAGAACACCTGAGGTTTTAATTTACGAAATGGTTGCTCTTGCTAGCCACGCCCGTTTCCGTCGAAAATTAACTATCTGGAATACTCTATGCCTTAATTTGTTTACAAATGGTGTGGACGGGTGAGGAGAACGAGGGGGGGGGGAGGAGGCGTACAGTTGGGATTGAACCTTAACTATCGAAGTTCCGAAAGCACAAGTCCTCTCAAAATACGGGAAACGTAATTGCTACGTCAGCTGTACTGTGTACCATATAAGACGCGTTATGCAAAAAATCTTCCCAATAAGCAAAAAACCACATTTATTTTTCGTATGCGGTTTTTACAGAATCCTTTTACTGCACGACCGGTAGCGCAAAAATAATTCATTTATATGCGTTTTTCACCCCAGGATCCTAAACACCAAACCAACGTGCGGTGTGTCATCGAACAAAAACTTCGCGCACAGTTGGTGTCTCTTGGACAGACCGCGCTCCACAGGCAGTAAACGAACGCTTTTTTAAAACCAGCCGAGCTGTTAGGGGCTCTAAATGTCAGTTAATGATGTCCGTCCCCTCCTATACGTGCCCCGATAAACTACCAGGCCTCCGTGGCGAGCTTCGAGTACTTACATACCGCAGCGACCGTTGTTGTGGCCGCCAGCTTGCCGAAGTCAGCTCCGCTATTTCAATAGATTCCACAGGCGTGGAAGTGGCTTTATTTTTTTTGCGCCAATTTACCGCCGGGCATAAGAAATGCGAAGCGACAATGTACAAAACAGTTCATACCGATATAAAACCGAAATAAAGTAAGTAGCCATAGCGACATTGCGCTCCAAGTAATTAATGACCGCTGATTTGGCTGCGTCCCTTTGCTCACTTATAACATATGCAGTCCACTGACGCCGACGGACAAGCAAAGCGGCAGCCGCGCGTCGCTGCCACCAGGCGTTGAGCGTCAGACGCTGCAGGCGCCGCTCTCTTTCTGCACATGCCCAAGCGTGGCCTAGACGCGCGCTTGTGTGAGCATTTCTCAGCCACAGTGTCGCAATATGCCACGTGTTGCTACCAATGGGCATCCAGGCGCCGCCAGGGACGCCGGATCGCGCTGTTACCGGCGCCGTGTTTTCGCTCAATGCCCAATTGGAACCTTTATCTTCGAGAAGGATAAATATTAGGGAACCACCTTTCCCCTCTCATAATAAATTGCTCACTGTTTTGTTAAGGTGAAAGCCTTAGATGCCTTATTAATAACGAAATGTGACCATCTTCGTCGGCGGCGCCAACACGAATCACGAATGGTACCAAAAGGGTTGCCGCTGTAAAGAACGATAAATGATTAAAAACGCATTTGCGTTCCAATCATCCGTATTCCGTTCAATTGAATTTCTTTATAAGGATATAAGGGCTCGTATATTCAATTTGTTTTAGAAACATCCACGGAGGTAGTACCACAAGATGTCCCGTTCATCAAACCCGTGTAGGATGCAAGCAGGCAGTGTAGTTTATTTATACCTTCTGCCTCTGTCGCCCATAACCAAAAGCTGAAAAACCCCCGCACGGGGCACCTTGAGTATTCATGGTGACGGTGAGCAGCGACACCGCGGACCCCGAGCTCCCAACATAAGCCGTGTCCAACCGTGGCGACGTGTTTAAAGGTGAAGGGTAGAAGCCGTAAAAGGTGGCCGTCGGAGCCTTGGTCAAGCTCCGGCCGATGGGCTCCCTGCCTGTCTACCAGGCAGGGAGCTCCGGGACCTCTTTGACTACCAGGGTAAGGTCAAAGAAGAAAGTACCCCAGTCTCCCTGCTTTTATACTATGCCCTATGGTATTTACAACCCCCCCCCCCCCCCCCAAACGTGATCGGTCCCTGAAAAGGGGCCGCACCGAAGTATCTTTTCCTTCATTTCCATCTTTAACATTTCCTGAACCGGATAATTTTCTTCTTCTTGATCGCAAAATATCTTGAAGCCAAAATAGGAAAATCATATAAGTGGAAAAAACAAAGGTCTGGTGAACTACTAATCGAGGTAAATGACAAACAGCAGTCCACGAAGCTTCTAGCTCAGTCTAGACTGGCTGATCTAGACATCAGGGTCACACCCCATCGGAGCCTCAACAGCTCGCAAGGTGTGATATCTGAGACGGATCTCTCGAACGAAACGGATGCGGATCTCCTTGCCGGCTTGAAGGATCAGGGCGTCATTGCCGTGAGACGCATCACCATCCGCAGAGACGACAAGGAGGTTCCCACCAAGCACATTATCTTGACGTTTGACCGCGCAGTTCTTCCACAACGCATAAATGCAGGTTTTATCCGTTGCTGCATCCGTCCCTACATCCCGAACCCACGGCGCTGTTTTAAGTGCCAGGGGTTCGGGCACGATACAAACTCTTGCCGCGGCCGAACGACGTGTGCAAAATGCGCGTCGCATGACCATCCGAGCGACAACTGTCCATCCGACACCCTCTCTTCTGTAAACTGCGGGGGGGGGGCATGCAGCCTACTCCCGCAAGTGCGAAAAATTTCAAACTGAAAAAGAGATAATCAACATCAAGGTAACTGAGAACATCACCTTCCCAGAGGCGCGGAAGAGGTTCGCCTCTTTCCCCCTGAGGAGGTACGCCGACGCAGCTCGCCCGGGGGCGGAGCGGCGTCTGGTTTCCACAGGGACCCAGTTCAGCGAATCTGACCTGGTCCCTCCCCCGCCCCCCCCCCCCTGGGTTGCCTCAGGCTGCCCAACCCGTCACCACGCCGCTTGCTGAGGCAGCAGCGGTTGTGGTGCCAACCTCTTCCGTTGGGACCGGTGCCGCTCCCGCCGCTTCCTCCCCGTCCTCCAGTGCGTTGGAGGGTGTCGAGGGGATGGACATCGGGGGCCCCGCATCGGCTCCCACCGTCACCGCACTGCCCGTGGCACTTCTGGCGTCCCCGACGTCCGCGGCGGTGGCGGCTCAAACGAAGGGCTCCCGAAGGGGGACCAAGTCCGGGGGCCCGGTTCGACGGGCACCCCCAGGACATCTGATGACGAAATGGACGTCGCGCCGTTCCTGCCTGCAACGCAGCGCAAGGAGCGGCCTCCGACGGCCAAGCCAGTAGACAGGCCTAAAAATTCAAATCCAAGAGTAACGGCCCCGAAAGACGACACATGAACACACACGAACACACACACTCCAGTCATTCTTAAATTTAAATAATGGGAACACAAAACATCATCCAATGGAACTGCAGAGGCCTCCTTAAAAATCTTAAAGATGGGTATGAGATTCTGCATGCCAGTCAGCCAAGTATCATGTGTCTCCAGGAAACCCACCTCAATTTTAAACAAACAAATTTCTTAAATAGGTACATGGTATTCAGAAAGGACAGGGTTGGCTGCACCCACTCTTCAGGAGGTGTGGCCGTTATCGCCCGGAAATCATTAGCATGCCACCCTTTCTCTTTAAACACTGTCCTCGAGGCTGTATCGATCCATACAATAATATTTAATAGGTTGATAACGGTATGCTCCATTTACATCTCTCCTGATTTTGCACTTCTGAGCTCTGATTTCGAGGCACTGGTTGACCAGCTGCCCGAACCATACATACTAACAGGCGACCTTAATGCGCACAACTATCTTTGGGGCTCCTCCAGAACGGATGCCCGAGGTCGCCTGATAGAGAAGTTTCTTACATCCTCCGGAGCATGCCTTTTGAACAAAAAACAGCCTACATACCATAACTTAGGACACAATACATACTCGCATCTTGACTTGGCGATTGGTTCCGCAGTTCTCTTTCCATGTCTTGAGTGGGGTGTGTGCACAGACCCATATGGTAGTGACCATTTCGCCACTTCATTAACGTATATAGGTATAGGCCCGAGCAGTCCATCTTCCCATGAAAAGTTTAATGAATCAAAAGCAAACTAGAGCACATTCACACGAACATCTCAACTACACCACACATCCATAAAACACCTACACGTGAAGGAAGCCGCCCGACTCTTCACGGCGCACATCCTCGACGCCGCCGAAAAGTCCATTCCCCAGGCCTCCAGTGGGTCCCGCACCCCAAGGAGGCCCTGGTGGAACGAGGACTGCAGGCGGGCGCGAGAGGCCCAGAACAATGCGTGGGGTGTCCTTCGCTGGTACCCCACGTCAGATAACCTCATTTCTTTTAAACGGGCAAAAGCTTTTGGGAAGCGAGTGCGTCGTGAGGCGAAAAGGGAGGGTTGGCGCACCTTCCTCACTTCCATCAACTCATACACTGACACACACAAAGTCTGGACACGAATACGAAAACTAAAATAACAACAGACACACAGCGTGCCCCTGGTTAGTACAACAGGGAACACACTGGAAGACCAGGCTAACACACTTGCACAACACTTCGAACACGTGTCCAGTTCAGCACACTACACAAACACTTTCATGAAACACAAAACATCTGTAGAAAAGAAGTCCCTGCGTGATAACAAGTCGCACACTTCTTACAATTCTCCTTTTTCAATTCATGAGCTGAAGGTTGCTCTGAGCACATGTAAGCCTTCAGCTCCAGGTGCAGACAAAATCACATACACCATGATACAACACCTACACCCAGACACTCTTGAAACACTCCTACATCTATACAACAACATATGGCTTTCGGGGCACATTCCTCGCTCTTGGAGGGAGGCCATAGTAGTGGCTTTTCTGAAGGAACGAAACGACCGTTCCTCTCCCGCTAGCTATCAGCCCATCGCCCTCACAAGCTGCCTGTGCAAGCACCTCGAGAAGATGATAAACAGGAGACTCGTGTACTTTCTTGAGTACAATGGTCTTCTTGAGAGCTGCCAGGCAGGCTCCAGGGCGGGGTGGTCCACCAACGACCAACTCGTCGCGCTCGAGTCCTATATAAAGGATGCTTTCCTCCACAAACAATACTGTATGACGGTATTCTTTGATCTGGAAAAAGCGTACGATACCGCGTGGCGGTATGGCATCCTAAGCGACCTCAAGTCCTTCGGCATAACAGGTAACATGATGAACACACTTGCCAGCTACTTGTCTCAAAGAACCTTTCGTGTGCGAGTTGGAACTGCACTCTCTAGGGTTCATGTGCAGGAAAATGGAGTGCCGCAAGGTGGAGTTTGAAGTTGCACCCTTTCTATTGTGAAAATGAATTCCCATAGGAAGACGCTGCCACCGTCGATTTCCTGTTCAATCTATGTAGACGACGTTCAACTCTCATTTAAATCCTGTAACTTGTCTGTCTGTGAGCGCCAGGTCCAGCTTGGTGTTAACAAGCTAGCTAGCTGGGCAGATAGCAATGGTTTTAAATTTAATCCCGGGAAGTGCACTTGTGTTTTGTTTTCCAAGAGGCGTGGCATCCGGCCGGATCCAGACATTCATCTCAATGGCGTCTCGATTCCTGTCAAAAAGGAACACCAGTTTTTAGGTATAATCTTCGACGAAAAGCTCACATTTATTCCACACATTAAACAACTGAAACATAAATGCTTAAAGACAATGACTATCCTGAAGATTCTGTCGCACATCTCTTTTGGTGGTGACAAACAACTTCTTTTACGTGTTTTTACCAGCATGATAGGTTCACGACTGGACTATGGTAGCGTTGTTTATGGGTCAGCAAGTAAGACATCCCTCAAAATGCTGGACCCACTGCTCCATCTCGGGCTCCGCCTGGCGTGTGGCGCCTTCCGCACTAGCCCGGTCGGAAGCCTGTATGTGGAGTGCAACAAATGTAACCTACAACGTCAGCGAGCATACACAGATCTATTTTATGCCTTTAAAATTTCATCCATGCCACACCATCCTTTTAAATCAGTTTTTCATGATACATCCTTGACTGAACTCCTTTTAAATCGTCCATCGTTCTCTGCGCCCTTCTCTTACAGAGTTAGAGAGGAAGCGTCAGAGCTTGCTGTCTCCTTTTTAGATACAATCCAAAGTTCACTGACAGATTTTATAGCACCATGGCATCTCCGCCCTGTATCATGCGACACATCCTTCACACACGTAGATAAAAACCGAGCTCCCACATGTGCAATTCTGCAGCATTTCTTGTATTTGCAGCAGAAGTATGAGTGCTCTGAATTTTATACGGACGCTTCTAGAACTGCCACCTCTGTGTCCTGCGCGGCGCATGGGCCCGGCCTTAGTGTCACGAGAACTCTTAGCAGTAATACAAGTATCTTTACGGCAGAGGCTTACGGTGTACTTCTTGTTGTCAATCATATACTTCAAAGCCACATGCCACAATCCATTATCTATACAGATTCTCTTAGTGTTGTGCGGGCATTGTCCTCAACGAAGTCTTCAAAAAATCACGTTGTAAATCTTATCATCAAAGGTATTATGTCTGTGTATGTCCACAAATTTGAACTCATCCTTTGCGGTGTCCCTGGCCACTGTGGTATAGCCGGGAACGAAGCAGCGGATCGAATGGCTGCTGCTGCTACACTCTTGAATACAGTAGACATAACCACATTACCCTACACCGACGTGAAACCACACATCAGACAACAACTTCGAAGTACATGGCAAACACACTGGAGCGAACAAACAGACAACAAGTTACACGTAATAAAACCACTCTTAGGACCATACACCACCGACACACGTAATAGATACACTGAAGTCGCCTTGGCTAAATTACGGATAGGGCACACACATGCAACGCATTCGCACCTGCTCACTGGATCTCCAAGACCTCTGTGCAGCAGGTGCGGAGAGGCCCTATCCGTGATCCACATCCTCATACAATGTAAGGCAATCGACATTACACGACGCAAACACTTCCCACAACTACACACACGACAATTCCACCACACCCGTCATACTTCTTAGGAGATGATGCCATGTTCTCTGTTCAGCGCACCTTTAAGTTCCTATCTGAAGTTCATTTCTTACAACTCATCTCATATCACCCATAATTTTACCGCTGGTCCTATACACCAGCCACCCTATTTATCTTTTAACCACTCATGTTCTTCACCCTGGCCCTATACACCAGCCGTGCTCATAGTCATAAACTGCTTTTGTTTTCCCTCCTCATCAAATAACTTTCTATTTGGCGCTCTTTGCCCATGTCGGCCTTGCGCCATTAAACTTAAACCATCATCATCATCAAAAGCTGAAAAAGGCTATGCCACAAAAGTACCCATCCGGACTAAGCGGACTGCCTAGCTAAAAATTCTGAAAAACTTAAAAAAACTGGCTGGCAAGCCCGTTTGCATCCACTCGAGTCTGGAGAGGCTGTGTACCGTGAAATTCGACGCGAGAAACTGCGCGCCTGCTTTTTGCCACCGCACCAAGAGTCGTTTCTCGCAACCATCCCCCTTACACGCACTCTTACTATTTCCTTGTCTCGCCTTTTCCTGCAACCCCTTTCGTTCTTTTGTGCTCACGGCTCCCGTTCTCTTAGTCACTCATGGGCGTCCGCGGTTCCTCTTTAAAACACTTCGGACCAGAGTGCCACGCATTGCGTCGGTTCCTGACCTTGCTTTCTCAATGCGCCTGGCACAATGCGCTCAGAAGAATGGAACGCAGATACTATATAGGCGCTGAAAAAGCTACTACTTCACTGCAGGTTACGTGCTTGCGCGAGCGCTGTGGGAACGCCTCTGCGTAGTAAAAGAGGCTTACCCGAATTTCCAGCTTTCTGTACCTTGCTTTTGCTTGCTCAGGCATTAAAATTGCTGTCGTGGTGCATGTGTCGAAAAGAAGAGTTATGACATTAAAAAATGCGATTTCATGGTATACTCCGTCAGCTTTCTTGGGGTCGAGAGGAGATGAAGCTACTGAAGCGATGACAATTGGAGAGCTGCGGTGTACCACGTGAAGTGCTCTTGCTCGCTGGTGATTACTGGGCCGCTGGGTGCGGGAGTAACGGTTAGTGCGAAGGTCCTTCGGAAGAGCCTCGACAGATATGAACTCTCGACTCTTCCGCGTGGCTCTGCGCATGGCCAGGCGTTGCCTAGGAACAGAGGCACGCCCACCTTTTCTTCCGTTTTACGTTTGACGTACGGTGCGTGATATCGTTTTATAACTGTCTTCCAATGGCAACGCCTCTACCGGTTCTCGTAATTGGACGTATACGGCGCCCAAATTTCAAATTTTCGGGGTTTAACGCCGCGAAGCTACACCTGGGCGATGAGGCGCTCCGTAGTGGGGGGCTCCGGATTAATCTCGACCACCTGGAGAGTTCTTTAACCTGCGCCGAAATGTCGACACACGGGCGTTTTTGCTGTTCGCCTTCCTCTGAACAGCGACCGTTGCGGCCGGGGTCGAACCCGCGCCGTTGTGCGCAGCACTACAAGTGTACGGTTTTCTCCTTACGAAATAAATTATACTCTAGATCCCTCTGTAAGGAGTGCGCTGTGCGCAGTTGCCGCTCGGACGTGTTTTGACTTTCGTTTTCCGGCGGCTGGAAGGAAGCGCCGCTACTTTATCGACACACGGTTGTGAAGTGTCTTCCCGGAGGAATCGTGGCATTCTTGACGTTCGGGAAATAAATTGTGCCGTACAGTTATTCATTTTAGATTCTCCTGCTCCGCTCGCATCTATAAAATAGGGCGAGGGAGGGGGGGGGGGTGTTTAACGAATGAAAGGTTTCTGTCTTACCGCTTCCATTTGTGGCGCAAATATTGTGCGGTTTTTCACTAGATATGGCGTTAAATGTTTCACCCAAAGTTTCGTAGTTATAAAATGGGGGTAAGAAATCCGTTAAAAAAGAATGAAAATTGATCGCTCTTCCCGTTTGCAGCATATCGTCGTATGCGGTTGACAACGTTACGAGGGCTGAAAGACCTGCATAGTCGTATACACACCTCGCCAGGTCTCGTACATAAGTTTGATTAGAGAAAGAGATCGAAATGTATTGTTCCACAATGCACGTCCGTTTGAAGCGTGGCATGTTCGAGTTGGAGATTAATAAGCGCTGTTGAGGAGTATTATAACGGTACAAATTTACATGCGGTAGACTTGTTATATTTGTTTCTAGATTTCTCGTTGGTAAAAGTGTCCAGGTAGCAAGCGATGGTTGTAAAATGCCACTATCATTTTCTTTTCGGTGGTATGTGGTCGAGATTCCGGGCAGTAATGTGGGGACAACTAATACATTCGTGGGGAATGAAGAATTAAAAAGGATCCCCTTGCTTTGCTGTTTTATAATTAGCAGTACTAACACACAGGGAGCACTTAATTGCTGACACAAACGCTAGGAGCGCCGTGCGCTGCGGTGTACATTATAAAGGCAGGTCCTCTCCAGAAATAAACGCACAGGCTTTGGGCAGCTCTGGCGGGCACAATCTCAGCCATGAAACTTTCAGAGCGACAACGAAGTTTAATGCCAATCAAATTTTAAGTAGGTTGCAGATGTGGCGGAAATCTGTACAGCGCCGTCATTTAGCATTGGCTCTTGCGCACTATACAGCCAAGCAGAACGTGTACAAGAGTGGAATCGAAACAGACTCGTTACTTACGGCCGCGATAATGCGCTCGTCAAACGCACTCGCTGCCACTCATACAAAGCTGCTCTTCGTGCGAGCGGACACAGCAAACGAAGCGCCTCTCAAACGCCGAGGTGCAAGACGCAGGCCGCTAATAAGCCTTCCGCGTCGGAAGACGGCAAATACGTCATCGCGGGGAAAACATTGGGGATGAAATGTTTGCTGTCATTTCCCGCTGCAGGCTATGTGACACTTCGGGCAGTGTGGGTAATTCAGCCGTAGCCGTGGCCCAATCAGCGCAATCGATTGCTTTGCAGCATTCCCCGAAACAGTGGATAACTCTGCCACATGTAGGGACAATTAAATACGAAGGGAATGTCAAAGACGGCAGACAAAATAACGCGGAATGTCCTATTGAGGCCTGGTGGTGCTGTTCCCGCGGAATGCAGATAAATGATGCGCGAGGCGGTATTTTTCTCCTGGAGATCGGATTTGGTTCTTTGGTCTAAACATTAAAGTGCGAATTTTGATCAACTGTGGCCGCTCCGAAACTGGTAAGCATGCGTCATTAAGTGGTTCAATCATTTCACCCCCCCCCCCAACAGACACTTGCCCCCCCCCCCTCCCACACACACACACACACACGCAGACATATACGCGCACGCGCACACATGCACGCACGCACGCACGCACAGACACACGCACACGCACGCACACACACTCACACACGCACGCGCACACGCACACGCACACACACACACACACACACACTCACACACACACACACAAACACACACACACAAACACACGCACGCACACGCACACGCACACGCACACGCACACGCGCACGCACACGCGCACGCGCACGCGCACGCGCACGCGAACGCGCACAAACAAAAAAAATGAGGCGGGAAAGTTACCCTACAGCAGCTCCTCTTTACAGGAGAGCTTGTTGCTGGGATAGTTGGTGCATATTAAGTTTAGAAGAAACCAGCTGAACATTGGATTCTTCTAAGCTCTGCTTTAAAAACGTTTTGGGGACTGATCACGGGATGCAGCCACACTTCTAAGCTCTGCTTTAAAAACGTTTTGGGGACTGATCACGGGATGCAGCCACAAGGTTTTGTGTACATTGCGAAGATTCGACAGCGGTCTACATAATGGGGAACCAAACTTGTAGAGTGAGAGGGCGTGCTACATGATTTCCCTTTTGATGCGAAAGCAATGAACGGACTAGTGAGCGGAAAAGCGACGCTGGGAGTACCATTTCAGTAAGTTAGCTTCGGTGTCGGAAGCAGCAAAACGGCTTCTACCCGACGTGCCTTTCAAGTTTGCCATATCGCGGGGTGTTCCATATCGTGAACTTATCTCGGAAGTATCAAAAGGGACCGTCATTACCCGTACTCTGTGAATGAAGCAAGAAGGCAGAAAGCGCCCCGAAATTATCGGACAGAGAGGCAGCGAAATTAAAAATGGTTGCTAACCCTCGCAATACACGCCACAAGCTACAAGCATCGGCGAAACTCGCCAGCCGGCGGAATGAAGCGCCTCGGAAATGCAAGGGGGAAACAGATGAGAAAGCAAAGCGTCTCAAGCGGCCACCACGCACAATTAACCCACGCAACTCAGTAAATGTGTTCTCCCTCTCTCTCTCTCTCTCTATATATATATATATATATTTCTCTCTCTAGCGACGTAAAGACGAAGCGCTTCTTGATACCGAGGCGGAAGCGAAAAAACCCAGGTGTTCCAATTCAGAAACCGTAAGACGGGCTTGGGTGTCCTCCGACTTTCCCAGTCGGTGTCCAAATCACTTGTAGGACGAGAGTCTGTGTTACACGACCATCTTATTCAGTTGGCCCTCAACACACCCTGCAGTGGTCAGCGTCTTCGAACACGGTATTCATAGCAGGGCAGGAGTAGGGACCGAACGATGTAGATTCCCCCCCCCCCCCACACTCCACAGAAAAAAAAAGGCCCTGAGGTTCGTCAAGCGGAAAATCCAATTTTAGCGCGCTGCGTCTTCGAGTGCGGAACCGTCGATGGGTTAGTGGTCCGGATCTGCGGCTTGGAATTTCTCAAGTTCTCCGTGTCTGAGTCTTTCCAACGCCTCGATCTTCCCCGCTGTGTTTCTCCTTCTGGCGCTAGTTTCCTCCGTACTTCAAGAAGAGCAATTATTCAAGGAGGCACCGTCTCCTCCTTTCCATTATCCTTCAGCTTGCTTTTACTGCTCCAAACGGACATACTGAAACTCAAAAGCTTCTACGCAAAAGAATTTCCTGGCCTTAAAGAATTAATAAGCCAGCAATATTGTCTTATATTTTTCTTTGCTTTCTTGATCCTTCTGCGCATTTCATTCAGAGAGTTCGGTTCCTTCATGTTTACCAGCCTTCTTTTGTGCCTTATCATTTTTGTGCACCCGCATTTCAGCAAATAGCGAGAAGCGGAGCTTTCGCGAGGACTTTATTGCAGTATTATGTGTAACCCATTATTCTACCGCGTGCGTCCTCCGAGGGTTTGTTGGTAACTTTTGAGGTATTCTGAGCTCCATCAAACTAATTTTCTATGGCAAAAGGTGTTCGTGTGGCTACAGAAGAGCTTCGTTAAAGAATACTTTGAATATATGCAAAAAAATGACAAAGGAGGGTAGAAATTCATGCAGTGTTAAAGGTGGCATAAATAAAGAACAATGCTGACAGCGCCACACCAAAGGCTCATTCTGATAGTATATGTGGCGCGCGTTCACGTGCACAGCTATTTTCTAGAAGCGTCAACAGGGACTATCATTCAGTGATCTCTAAGTGAGCATGCTTCTATCTTCCTTCTTCTTTGAAGTCCACCCAGCAAGACTTCGCTAGCCATCTACGGAATTCCCGAAGTGCGAATTCTGCCGTTATAGTGAACGCTCTGTAGTTTCGGTTTCTTTTCGTTCCAAGACCCTGCCACCATTGCACCGGGCGTTTAGACCAACAGATGTCGAGGATACCACTTGACCAAATTCCCACTCGTCTCAAGTGAGAGGGCCAGGAAAGCGCCCGGATATTTTATGCGCAAGCCATCAGGCTTTTAAACATCACTTCAAGCCCCCAAAACAACTCAGTGTAGTTGAAAAGGATGTTATTAAAAGTATGGTAAAGGCATCGATAAGTCTGTGTTGGGTTTTCAGTTGCTATATACCGCGGGTGACGTTTTCTTCTGTCGACTTTAGTACCAGGAACATGCTGGGAGAAGCAGTTGTGTTTAGTTTTATAAGAAAAACTGATGTAGAGGTAATCGAAGGTATTTCAAAGAAACTAAGCACAAATGGCGAAGTACCGTAGAACCGCAAAACTTGTTTTTGGGCGAGACGGCTCCTGACTTAAGGAAAACTACAGTACTGTTCCAAACAGGCGACGACGAAGTGAGACACTAAACGACTATACATATATCATTTTTGTCGCTCCTACATTCCGTTTAATATCTCACTTGGGCCTTGCCCGTTAAACCCCGCACATTTCCTTCTGAAGTCAAGAACACGCAGTATGCGAACTTCGTGTCCGTTACCTTTTACTTGTTCTCCTCACTTCGACTGAACAGCGATGATCCACGCGACATTATCATAGTCTGAGCAATCGGTGGAGCATGTCGACCAAGCAGCGAAAGGGGGGGGGGGGGGGGGGGTGGCGAGCAGGGTTTGACTTCTGTAAAAGGAGAGCCGGTGCAGAAACTTTACTCGAACGAATTTTGGTTTTTATTTCTGATTTATTCGGAAGGACTCGGCATTTTTCTTGCACGATGACCGGCTGGTGACTTGAAGGACACGTAGCCATTGTGCAAACGATTTTGTATAAGTTCAGTAACCTGTGTGATACACAACTTGCATCATTCCAGACAAGCTAAATGAATTGGTCGCTATCCGGGCCTGTGAAAGTGGATTTACAGGAAATGTGTTGTAAACCACTACTTCTCGTGATGGAGAACGGTATGAAATGTTTCTGATCGTCTCGGCGGACTTGTCGGTTGCGCTCGGCTAGTGTCCCTAGATAAGTGTACAGAGTATGACCAATGTTTTCCCCTATTCTTCCGTTCCGCCGCCATGATCATTACGTTCGCATTACGGGACATTTTTTTTACGCTGCGAAAGTTCATGAGCGCTGCCATTTTGTCGTTTATGCATTCTAGTCACTGAGCTCTGCTAGGCTTAGCTTGTCCTCACTGCTCTGCGGCTGCGAGCGACTGACATCGTTCCGAATGCGAATCAAAGAAAACGCGTGTAACAGCATTTCAACAGCAGAAGTGTGTGTCCAAAGATGCCATTTTGCTGCATTTTGGGTAGGGTTGTTAACAGGCGACCCGGTCGAAGTTAACGGCGATGCCGTAAATGCGGCAATCTCGCAGCACTGATAAACGCCAAAATGGCCGCCGTTGCTGACTCGCGTGCATGGAGGAAAGGAAGGGTTAGGAGAGGTCCTGACGTCACGTTTGTGAAGCCACACCCGCCATGTCGATGAGCCCACTGAGCTCAGCACTCTTTCCCATTGTCCTCTGCTGTCTCCGGTTTGATAACAGCTTCGCGGTACGGGCGGCTCGCAAAGGCGAAAGGAGACGATGGGAGCAGTGTTTGGGTCAGTACAGCACGGCAGTCTTTATGTGCGCTGCGTCTCAGCTGCCATGAATTTCACTTCACGTGCATAAGCGGCAGTCATGCATAAGGAGCAGTCATCGATGCGAACGGCGACAGCGCAATTATTGTCTTTCGTGTGGGCGTCTCAAAACCCGATTAGCCGCCATTACTGACGCAGGATACATCGCCGCTGTGGGGAAATTGAAAAGCAACGGAAGATTTACAGCGAGGGTAGTTCAGGTAAGCGTACGAGCAACGCATGTGTGCGTCGACCTCAAGACAGAGACACATCGACTTGAGCAAACCGGGGTGCCTGTATACAGGATGTTTCAGCGAACATTTTCAAAAATTCTTGAAAATACTCTCTTCGAGAAAAAAAGAAACCCTCTTCAGAAGGAGATTGCTAGCTGCGGTGGACGCCAGATACTATCAAGGGTGTGCACATTAGTTAGGGGGGTAATTAAACTCTACTAATGAACTTTTTAATTAGCGGAGTTTCGTGGTTATTGTCAATGGTGATTTTGCAGCCCCGGAGAAGAGGATTTGATATCAGTTTTTAAAACAACCAAAAAGTCGGTGTTTAAAGCCCTGTAGCGCGAGGAATCCTCCCGATGTTTTTCGCTCAAAAACGAAACTCGGTGCTCTAGGAGCGCTGGAAGTCTCGAGCGAACGCAACGTCGGCTGGTGACGTGTTTCAATGAACGTGGCGGCCAATTAGAAATGTAAGTGCAATTTTCCCTAGCTAGGAAGCCTCAGCATGCAGCCACAACTACGAAAGCCCTCCTCGCCCGGCAAACAAACCTTTCCTTTGTCTGATGCGCTTTCTAACACGCAGCGATTATACACGAACATCAGATAAACCGAACGAAAAAAAATGAACGGATGGTGACGTTTCACATCTTGCACGTCCGGTAGCCACGTAAGATGCGGTCGAGACAATAAAAAAAAAGAAAAGTAAAACTGTCGCCAACGCCCCCTAGGGCTCCCGGAACGGGCGACCGTGTTGTGGGCAATGGCTAGCCTCTTTCCTGCGCCTACCAACGTGGTATAAGGTGAGCGTTGATTATTGAAAAAAAAAAAAAAATACAGAAGGCGATGGCGTTGATATCAGCTGATTCCCTAGCGTTGGAAATCACCAGAGCCTTCTTGAATTGGGCGACACAGTCACTGCAACACGTCATCAGCGGATGTTGCATTTGCACTAGACTTCTGGCGCACCATGTCCGCTGCGTTTCGGTTTCATGGGGGAAAAATACTTGATTTTTGCGGGCTGCAGGGCTCTACAGACTGTATTTTTTTTTTTTGCTTTGAAAACTGATCGGTTATCGTCGTCTCTGTGGCTACAAACTCGCCATTGGCGACTACCGCCAAACCTCGCCAATTAAAAAGTTCATTAAACAGTTTTAGTTAATTAACTATGTAGTTCACATGTTTCTCATAACTGCCGACGTCCGCCGAACCTGACAGCTTGTTTCTTAAGAGAATTCCTATTTTTCTTGAAAAGCCTACCTTCAGGAATTTTTGAAAGTGCTCACTGAAACACCCTGTAGAACGAGGAATCTTCCATTACTGGGGAGGATTCACGTGTGATGGGGCTCCACAAGGGCCTGCTGATGCGTTTGTCCTCCTCTGTGACGTGTAACAGCGAAACGCCATAACCCAGGCATCGCCCGTTGTCGGAGCTACCAACGTCGTGGCTGATTTTCTGATCTGAGGCAACAGCTTGCCATCGGAGTTCGCCTCCGTCACCGAAGTCAACAAAGGAAAACTACCCGCCGCAGCGCGGAGCACGAACCCCGTGTGAGCGGGGTTCCCCGCTCGCAAGGGAAACCCCGTTCTCAGGATCGAAAGCAACAAGGTAGGAAAGGACGCGCAAGAGCAAGGATGGTTGAGAATCGATCGACTGGACCGGAGACTCGAGGTGGCACGCAGATTGCCAAGACAGGCGAAGCCCCTTTCACCTCCTTTTCAGCGTTTTTTTTTTATTCCCCCGAACCTTCTCACCCTGTCCCATGCGCAGCTGGTCTGCCGTTCCGTCGGTCGGGAAGAATCCCTTGATAAAGAGGCCTCGAAAAGAATACCCGGCTGAGTAGTGGTGGCTAAAGATCACAACTCCTTAAGCCTGAGGCTGCTGCCGAATACACCACATAGAGAAGCGTCTAACGGGTCGCATGCGTGGCACGCGGATGTAGTTATCTTCGCCTTTCACTGATATCGAGTTCCACACGCATAGAGTGCAGAGCGCTGAATACTGATTTAAAGTGTTTAAAATTATGTTTTTCTGCCGTGGGGTAGCTTCATCTCTACAATTCTATCAACCGTTATAGTATAACCATCATCATTTCTGTGTTCCATAAAATGGTTACAGAGCCGGGTGGATCCTGCCTCAGTATTTCCACCCCACCTTTGACTGCTTATCCGCTGACGCAAAATCGTCTTCGAGCGCCTTCTCTGATTACAGCGTTCATGTGCGGCAGACGGGACGCACCGATTGCACCGATTCAGCGTCCCAGCACATCTTTGCCAATCATCAGGTGTCGGATCGAGCCTGGGCACGAGGCTACTGTAATCTGGCCACTGCAGCCGGATGACCGTCCTTCGTACCCGGGCCTCTACGCATAAAAAATCGTCTCGCAGGACGGACGAATGATTCTCCTCACAGCCTGCCTGTGCAATCGCAGAGCCGCGCCTGCTAATGAAACAAGGCTTTGCCCGATCCGCTTCATCTGGGTCTGATCAGAACGGTGCCGTGGTGTGGGTTGAAGTTCCAGGTGCGCTTATTGCGCGCGTAATCGAATCGAGTGCTCGTTGGGCGTGCACTGACTCCGGGCAAATATGTATCGTATTGGTTAACCAGGATGCTTATCACCGATTGCTGAAGCGAAACATATTTTGTCATGCAATAAAAAAAAAACATTTCCTTGATGAAAGAAATTTGCGCACTTTTGATTGCTGAATGTTTTTTTTTAATGTTGGAAGCATATCATGGTCACCACGGCTGGCTTTAGTTTCTTTTGTATAGGGTTGGGGGGAGCGGTCATTTTTAGTGCGAAATCATTGAATGATCGATGGGCCAGAAAGGCATCAAACCGACGTCTGCAGCAAAAAAATGGCTCCTAAAATGGCTGATGGTGCGAACAGAATAAAGGTTGAGTAATTGTGCTGAAAGTAAACTTTGGAAAATTTGGAACTGGCTGGTAATCGAACCGATGGCCTCCGGACTTCCAGCCTAGCACGCATGTCCGAAACCCCCACTGTTCCGTGCACCATGGCGCTAGCCGTGTGAGAGTGGCCCAGGGAATCCGCCGGGGCCTTGGACTTGGGCAAAAAGTGGACCCCCGGGGCCCGCAGCTCGACAGCGTTGCTGGGCACGTCATTTGGCTCAACGCAAAAGTAACTACGCGTTAACGCTGAATATAGGTATGGCAACAAACGAACTCAGGCAGATTGGTCTGTGACGCTGACAGCTGTAGCAAGAAGCTCCCACCCGACTTACCAGTTCTCCTGATTCGGTGTATGAATTGTAAAGGCATGTTCGGGCTTTACGAAGGTAACGAGAATGACCTGCGAGAGCGCGTCTCTGTTGTTTCAGTCGTCGTTTCTATCCCCGAAGTAGTCGTTGCTACGCGGAGCTACGATTGCGTTTAGGACATCCGGGTGAGCGGGACACGAATTGGAACCTCGTACACGCGTCATAAATAAAAACATATTCTGCAGCTTTCATAACATACAGTTGTGTGTCGCCCAAAATTAAACCCTTTCTGCTATGTTCAGTATTGCATTGTCATAACGACTTGAACTGTAAATACACAAACGGTTTTCGGCCAGCGCTGAGTGCAGATATGAAATACATCGCCGCCCTCTCTGAGCTTTTGGCATACTACGCGCACAAATGAAATAAGTAAAGCAGTGTCAAATACATAGCCTGAGAGTTGTCCGCGAAAGAAGTTTCCAGGATTATTTTTTGTCCATTTTCTTCCCAACGAGAGAAGATGGAGTCGAGTGTTGCTCGCCTCCAAACTTTGATCGTTTCTCGCCCGACATTCATGAAGCCCAATTTGTATGCAAATAAGTAGACGTGGCATGGCTTTCGGTCTGGAAACCGGTGTAGTCCTCCGACTGTGGTACTGCGGGGACTTCGCACAAATCTCGAGAAACACTCGCTTCGAAATCCTCCTAGCTGCATTTCAATTACTATCTCTAAGCGCTTCCACCCTGAACAGAGAGATGAACAAAACCAGTAGCTTACGCTCGTAGGACAAGACGGAACCGGGTGGCGGTCAACTGTCTTCTACGGGGGCATTTTTCTCGCGAACAGAAGGTTGGCTTACTTTCGCGTGATTTATGCAGCGGATAACCGGCTGTAATATGGAAGAAGCACGACAGGTGTTTGATCCACCTATGTCAAATGCCGGCTAAAAACGTCTGTCGGTTTCTCCTACCCAGTCGTAAGCACTGGAAACCTATCTTCAATCACTTTCTCAAACGACACTAGGGTGTGAATCCGTAATTTCTTCACTAAGCAGCTGGCTGCAAGTCAAATTTCGAATCTTCCAGTTATGATTGAAAAAAAAAAAACTCGCAAAAATTCATTGGATGGAGCCTTTGTTTGCAGGCAACACAGATATATGCAGTATAGCTGGAAAATGAGCGATGCACACAGTGCAAGTGCTTCGTCGGCGGCCGCTGCTAGATATTCTGCCCGAGGACAGACTTTGCGCCACCAGCGTCATGATCAAAATCCACATTCTTTACCGTACTGTATCACGGAATTAGGGTACATAAAAAGCTGCAATGAAGAGTTTTATTTCAAACAAGGGCAATTGTCGCCCCAGCTTTATTGGTTCTTACGTTAAAAGCACATTTCCGATACGAATGCACTTGATCTTAAAGACCGTGCATTTAGTCAATTCGACAATCTTTAAAACCTTTAAACTACGTCGTACGTGAATTTATGCGGTATTCAGAACCTAGAACGTGCCTCTTGGCGCTCTTGCCTAACCACCCTCTGTGACAATGAAACTATGGCCCCCGGTAGAATCCTGAACTAGCATTCCGAGCAGCAAAAGCTCTCTTGACTTTCCTTCGAAGAACTGGGCTTGATCAGTGTATGTAAACTAGTTCACGCACGTATGCGGATCATCGTCATCATAGTCATCATTAGGACATTCATCAAATTCGTCGATTTGTCCCCATGATTTGGCGTAGCAATCTAGGCGCTTGTGGCAGGCTAACCTAGTTAGTTTCCATAAAGAAGCCATGAAGACAGAATACCTTTGCTTTATTCGAAAGATTTCGTGTTCTGTAATGCCCCCAGCGCCTATCAGGAAGCAAACGATGCTTTATTCACTGCGAAGTTGATCAATTTAAGCTAAAATTTTGATTCTCGAGCCAAAACGCGTGTTTGAACGACGTGTGTTTGAACATCATAAGAACAGGTCTTTCAGCTAAACTTCACGTGGAACGGTCCCTTGTTTACTGTTAGTGAACCTAGATGGCGCACCATACCGCGGCAAGCCGTTTTCTGCCTTTGGTTTGTTTGTGGCCGTATTTAAACCTGGCTGGTTTTTGTTGATGGAGAAAATCGTTTCGTGAAAAATTGTGCTCGCTCGACAAATATGGTCACGTAAGACACCGTCGCTTGCGTCAAACGGCAAGTGTCATCTGCAATTACGGGCACGCAGGCTACTACCATCATCTCGGACTCGAAGGCCGCCCTACTGCTCTAAACAAATGGCAGACAGTTGCTTGGCGCAGGTTACAATCAAATACGTTCCCTCACCCCGCCCTGTGTCACCGCAGCTATCCGGATAGGTACACGGACAGATGCAAGTGGTGCAACATTGCAGCAGCCACACTACAACATATGGTCTGGCAATGTCCCAATAAACCACGGGCCTTCGAACAAGTAATACATATAAGAAGTAGTGAGCAGTGGGAGGCCGCACTGCTCAGCTCTCTTCCCGGGATACAAGCTGCTGTCATCCAACTGGCAGAGGACGCCGCCAGGGACCACGGGTTCCTGACCGCCGTCTAATGGGACGAAGATACCGGACTTTCCCGCACGGTACATTCGTCTTAAAAGGGATGACAATAAAGTCTGTTCTCTCTCTCTCTCTCTGAGACAACCCCGAAGACCAGCAGTGCTGTGTATCTAAACCAAGCATAGTGCGCGCTGTACCAACAGCAGTACGCATCGCTGCTTCTATGTTTACGTGTGCTTTCGTAACTACCATTGGTTGTCCCACCATTCTTACTGATATAAAAAGATTGTGCCCTAAATATAAGCGCAAGCAGCTCGTTCGGGAAGCTTATAAGCTCTGCCTAATTTGTGTTTGCTTTGCCGGCCTCCGCCAATCGCAGAGCTGGCTGGTATGACATCATCGGTTCTGTTGCGGGAAATGAGATAGCGGCTCGCATGTCCATTTTCTTTTTTCCTAATTATACAGCTTATTTGAGCGAAGTTCACGTTAAAAGTGGTGTCAGCATGATTCTAACGAGGTAATCTTTTGAATGAGCCAAACTTGCATTTTGTCTTCATGGCCCCTTTAAACAACATTCTCTCTCGCTCTCTTAGGTGTCTATTCTCGAACTCCTGTACAAACATTTTTTTCCGGCGCAGCGCGCTCTTCTGAGACACAGCATATGTAAGGAAGGCAGGGTAGGCAGGAGGGGGCGAGGAGGTGGGAGATACATGAGCGGGTGGGGGCGGGTGTGAGGGCGGAACTCCTGCGGGTAAACTGCGATCAGGATGATTAGCCGGACCACGGCAGCTCGATTGCTTCCGGAAGGTCCACTCGATGTCGTCGCGTTCATTGGCGTCCTCTGACCGGCTTTAGTGGCCGTGCGCCCTCTCTGATTGGAATGGCTGGGGCTCCCTTGAGGACCAGCACATCCAACTTGAGCGACCGCACAGGAAGCGACGTGAACTTCGAACGGACTCCGCAGGGGCTACCCTCGAGGGGCTACCCTCGGTTGTTTTCGCAGGTCCGGTACAAAATCCGCGGTTGGTATCCGAAGGCGAAGAAAAAGCTGCACTGATATGCTTTGAAGAGATCGAGGGCCGGTTGTAAACGTGCCCTAAAATAAACGGAAACACAAAAAGAAGACGTTTCGAAGACGTCCGTGTACACGGCTGCTACGAGAGGAGTTTTTGCGGCTGCGGATAAAAGGGAAGCTAAATGCGGAATAACGTGTTGTTTTAGGGGCGAAGCACCTTAGGGTCTCGGGGTGTCGGCGTCTTCTGACGTCGTCTCGTGTAGTCACGGACTCACGGTACTAAAACACCGGGACACTCGTTCTTCAATGTCTCGTGCAAGAACGTTTTATCTTCGTAGGCAAAAATGCGTACTAAAAGAACACACAGGGACACTTGTTTTCCAACGCCTCGCGCTAGAACAGTTCGTGCTTCAAAGACACGAGACTTTTACAGCAAAGCTGTATACCTCTACCCACAGCAGTTTCATCTCCGTGGGCAAAGATGCGAAGGCGCCAAGAATACACTTACGCACTGCATGCCTCGCCCTTCCCCGGGTTTCGCGTTAGTGGAGATGGCCTGATTTTTTTCTTTCACTTTCGCCACGATCATTCATCGTCATCGTCCGAGAAAGTTGGCGTTTATTGAAGACTACACTTTGCGTGGCTTCCTCGACTTTTGTGCGATGGCCAACGGTCCTTGCTTTACTGAGAAAGAGCAATTCCTCGGGGCATTTGAGTGTGCTTTGGATGGGTTTACCTTGCTGTAACACAGCCCGCCTTTTCGGTTAGATCAAGCGCTGTCTTTTTGTATTTTTTATGTCCAGCGTATCACTGAAGTAGTGCGTTTTGGTGCATTGCACGTCATGCTCCTTCATGCTGCATTTGACCTAACGCGTAGTTTCGGTTATGCTTCCTAACGCCATGAAGGGAGCGTAGTGTAGGTCATATGTAGGGTGCGCATATATTTTTGTTATTACTCTTTTATGGACTGTTGGAAAGCCTTCATATGTTTGTTCTGCGTTGTTTAGTTATTAATTATGTTAGTTACCTTCAATAGTTTGCAAAACATGTAACATTTCCCTGTGCTCTCCAACAATTTTTTCGATTTTCGTTTCAGTCAATCCTTCAGAAATTGCTCATGGAGAGGATTAAGATTAGCTTTGGCGACATTTTCCACATTTATATCATGAGAAAATCCGTCCACCGAAGTATGACCGGAACGTGAGAAAACCGCAGGGATGGGTCCAGACTTTTAGGGATGAAGCCCCTTAGGCTCTCGGACTGTCGCCTTCTCCTGTTGTCGCGTCGGATCGTGTACTCACGGTGCTGAAACACCGGGGCACTCGTTTTCAAACGCCTCGCGCTAGAATGTTACCCGTACTAAAGGAAAAGTGCATAATGGGTAACACCGGTTCAAAATAAACTAACATGATCTAAAGATTTCTGGAACGCTCCCTGTCCGCTTAAGCACAAGCAGAAGCTGTTTATAGACGAGTTATAACTTGTGTTACACTCAAATACTTACCGGCCCTCGACGCTAGGCCTGATGGGGTGGGGTGGTCGGTCGAAGCAAGAAAAGGCATACTTCCCTGGTCCCGGGGCCCCGTTGATCACCGAGGACGAGCCCGAGGGCGAGGCGCGGGCACTGCACTGCTCTCGCGTTGATCCCTTCCACTACCCCAAACTGGGGCAGATGGGACATGTAAATTGCTTAAATCCGGTTAAACGCAAGAGAGGGCGCCACCGCCTCAGCAAGTGCGCGACTGCTCCTCCCACCGGCGCTTCTACGGCGCCCAATCAACGCCCGCCGTCCGACAAGTGGAGACTTACAATATTTTAATACGTGTGTGCACTGCATGTTTAGCTCCTCCCCAGGTTTCACGTTAGTGGAGGGACTTTTTTAGAGGGACTGTACGCTTTCTGCTGCCCGGGAAAAAGCGGTACGTGGCTGAGACCGACTGGAACGGACCTCCCCAGTTGACTCGCTCGCTGGGAAGAGATCTTGCTGCAAAGACTTCGTGTTGGTGTATCCCTCTCTCCCGCTGTTACCCGGGTGTGGCCACCACACTACCATGCCCCGTTCGTACAGAACTGCCCCTTTTGCACGGCACCTGCAGAAGATGCGGACACAGAACACCTGCTGTGGACGTGCCGTTCATTGGAAGCGTCCAGAACGCGACAACTTTCTCCACCCTGGCAGACCACCTGACCTTCATCAGTGAATATGGGGACCCTCTTTGCATTTCTTCGTGAAACGGGAGTTCACCTGTACTTGTAACGAAGTATTTATGTCATTGGATATACTATCGCAATAATAAAAAAAAGATCTCACTAGGCACTTAACGTGTCCGCCACCCGAGGCGAACGATCATGTTGAGAACGATTCAAGACCTCTTAAACGCGAGAGCAGAATAAAATTGAAGCTGGCGGTCTGACTTTTGAATGCTCCGATGTAAGTAATGGCCATAGTCCCTGTGCTTCACAGTGAAATGGATGCTGACTACTTAAAACAAAGGAAAGGGGTGCGACAGGAATTAGGCTTGCGACATCATCGTCAGGTGCGGCCGGCAGCCTCCGAGAAACATTGGCATAAGAAGCTGCACTGGAGCGATACACTGCAGCAGACGATTTTATTGGGAAAGACTGGTTGGAGTACTGCCAGAAGGTTCTGCTGGAAGGGACCGAGGGCAAGGCGAATAATTTCCCACGCCGAGCAGTTTATCAACAACTGTTCTCGACTAGTTCATCGGCAGTGTATGCCGTGAAGTTGCACGGTTGCCTTGAAGGAGAGGGAGGCGATTCGGAAAGCGAAGCTAGTGCACATTCGGGATGAAAGTAAGAAGGGAAATACAGAATACGAGTACCGGAGGGACATCCGTCGGCATCGGACTTCAAAGAGCCGAGAGCGTATTTGTTTAACGCAGATCCGCGCGGTCTGAATAAAGTGGGTACTGTCACAGGCGATTTGCCGCATAGCAGTCGTCGCACTTTCGAAACTTCAGACGACTACTAGGCGAAAAAAAAGCAGTACCGACAGAAGGCCGCACTTAGCAACGATCTTCAGTCTGCGATTTCGTCCACAAAAGGAAGTACTTGGAAATGTGAGACTCAGCAATGCTGCATAGATCAAAGTGCGGAACGTTTGTAAAAGACCGAACTCGGACAAAATATAAAGAAGCACAGATAGATGGCGACGTTCTGTGAGTTCCCATTCTGTTTCTTATGTCCCGTTCTTTGATTACAACGTTCCCTTTCAGATGATGGGTCAAGGCGGTGGTAACCGTCTGTTTGAGTATTTTACACGGATCAATAAGGGTCCTTTGAATGTTCCAATCGTTACCTTACAATTTGTTTATGAAAGAGACGAATTGCCACCGGGATGCTACATATGCGCAACTAATTTGAAGCGTGGGACTACCTGCTCCGGAGGAGGGGAAGCGAAGGCTCGCTAAAGGCGCTAGTACTCGTTAACATATTGAGCAATTGTGGCGCCTCGACAATGAATGAACTTGAAGGAGAGAGTAAAACACCATGAGCAGAGCTCGGCAACTTGTCAGAAAAGCATTGAGCCTTCTCAGGCTCGCATTCAGGAGCTGCGCAACTATACAGCGTGACTGTGGCAATGGGCGAATCTTTACGCTCACTGACAGTGGGTGTTGCCTCCGGAAAAAGTTAGCGGCTTAGAGTCTTCTTGGACGTCTTCATGCGAGAACTTTGACAAAAGCGATACATGCAACGTAGTTTTTTTGAAAAAGTTAATTCAAGCTTTCATGTGTATCAGACCATACACTTCAAAAGACGTATGGTTTGATGCAAATAGAATCTACATAAAGCCGCTAAAAACAAAAAAAAGTCAATTTTAGAGCAAAAAATTAACTAGCTAAACTAAATCACGTCATAAATATTCCGATAGTATAACTGAAATAGTAAATGAATTAAAATTCTTGGCGGCGTGATATTTTCAGAGTGCCTCAGCTGTGACAGCCATATCAAAAACATTTCTAGAAAACTGTCTTCAGGAACTGGAGCACTGGCCTCCACCCAAATTCTCGTGCCAACAAACGTAAGAATAAAATTGTATCATGACTTGTTTGAATCGCACCTTAATTATTGTACCTTAGTGTAAGCAACCACCACAAAAACAAATATAGAAAAAATCAGTCACGACAAACAAAAAATGTTGCGCCCAGTTTCAGGCGTACATTATTTTTCTCTTACTAGAGCAAAATTTCGCCGTGATAATGTTATAGCTTTTGACCATATGTATAATTTCCGCATTTTACGTTCGCTTTATTGCTCATCCGGAGAGTACAAGCTATTTTTAAACTCCACAGCATTCAACCGGCTCAGTAAACACACAAGTATTCGTCACGATTTGCAGCTTAGCTTTCGGGACGATGAGTGACGCCTGTCGTTGTGGTGGTGTGGTTGCAAGTCCTGTAGCACTGCGTTCCGGAACGCGTATAACAAGCCTTCCGTCAAATATGAATGACGACAAATAGGAATTCGTCACTTCTTATGAGTAGTCCCGTTCAAACTTGCTCGAGCTCTTAAGGTGAAGCTGCGATTCTAACTGCCAATTTTTCATATAAATGGTTTTATCACATAATAGAGAAAGGAGAACTGAGAAAATTACAAAGACTCTCCTACCCCATTCGTCCATTAGACATCTTCTCTAAAGTAGCTGTTCAAACAGCAGCCATATTTATTCAAAGAGGCAGGGAGGAAGCCTATGCCTGCAGAGCAAATTTAGAAGACGCTGCGCTCCTTGACACAGTTATGCGGTGAGAGAAGACAAACATCCTGCTCCAAGCATTCAATCATGCCGCCATCAGCTGCTTGAGAGGTAGGGATCCGTTACTCTAGACACATGGAACTTCCTGAATAAAACCGCCATTTTGTACGGAAGCCACGGCCACAAAGCGGGTAGCAGCGACAAGAGGCGTCTCGTCCTAACGGCGCTCGCGCTCAAACGGCGCCGAAGACGCAGCAGTTGCCATTTCTGCGGTTGCGTGCTTGGATGGCACCGCCGCTTATGGATGCTGAGCGCCGGCTAACGACGCGCATGCATCATCCGGGGCCTTCCATCAGCGGGCCATTACTCCGGTAGGCGCCGCCAGCTAAAAGCTCGGTCAGCTTTCGCTAAGCCAGCCGCTTCGTGGTATACTCCGTGCGTGGCTTGCGCTGTTCGTTTTGTTAGTACTCCGGTTCGCATTTAACTTCCGGCCTCATGTATATGTATAATGAGAGCAATGAATTCCTCGAGCGCCTTCTGAGGAACATGTAAACTGCAGCTACAATAATTTCCAGCCAAAACAGAAGTGTCAAAAGCCGTGCACAGAGAGGGTTGAGAAAGTGGAGCAAAGACTCAACTGCACGCAGATTTTGCCAATACAGAAAGTGCTACTGGAAGCCACCTCTCTTTCCCTTATTGGGACTTAAGTGTCGCATTGCCAGCTGTTCCAAACAAGGCCCTCACGAATATTAGTTCCGAGAGAAAAAAAAAGCATGTACAGCGTGAGGGCAATGCTCTCCATCGTGCACCCTGTTTAGCTTCCCTCGCATCCTACGCCAATCCAAATCAACCTGGCTAGCTATCTCACGCAGAAACATTTCCAGTGAGGCCTAGGCGCGTTGTACGATGACAAAATTTCTAACCTCATGTGGAAGTGGAGGTCTGGTCGTTGAGCTTTTCAATATGCGAGGTTACAGTCTAATATGTCATTGAATTCAAATCAGCGCTAAAAGACGGGACGAGGAAAGAAAACACATGGCAGTGACTAGCAACTGATTTGTTTATACCGCGGCCTTCGAAATATAGCGAAAGAGAAGGAGAAAGGAATGAGAGAAGGGATGATGAAGGAACATTAAATACAATGAACAAAACACAAAAACACTGCGCCGTGTGGTTTCCTTCTTCGTATCGTTTTTTCGCGCGGTTTTTAATTCAGTTCGTACGCCCCGACTATCCCAAAGCACCATTATAATCTTTCAGTCCATCTCCTTCTTCCTACTAAATTAGTGAATACGAAACAAAAACCAGGCGCTAGAAAAGCCAGCCAACTTTGAAGAGCCAAGCGACGCGAGCAAAGCGTGCGTTTGTGCCAGTTTTTGCCCTCGGGAAAAAAAAAGATGAATCCACGGCATACCCGAGCCAATCAAAGCGTACCGGGTAGCAGCAGTTGCAACAATGAACCCAATCTTCGTCCCATCTAACAAGGTGCCGCCGGAAATTAGTCTGTGCCAAGCTTCCGCTTGGCTTGCTAGAACAACTATAGCCATGCAGGAAGTGACGCCTTACGAATGGAGAAGCGATGCGGGACAGGCTGCGCTGTTTTCTATGTGGGCTGTCTCATTAGATGAACAATTTGGCGGGGAAGAAAATTAATCGTGCGGCGGATGAAATTATTCCCACGACTTCACGGCGGTGTGTTTTTATGAACTCCTGGACACTTTCTTGCCTATTTTTTGTACGAGCACAATCTGGTATTTTAAATTCAAATTCTGATGTAAATCTTTGACCAAGGGTAAACGCGGTTCGCAGTTAGACGCACTGCGTTGTGGTTGGGTAGGGCTACAGGAACTTCGTTTCAAAATAAGGAAGTGAGAAACATGTCATTTAAGAGCTGCGGTTTTTTAAATCGAGAAACTTCCAGAAGTGAAAATTTCCAAATTAGACTGGAGTAAGAGCTATACGAGAGAATTTGTTAAGGAACTGGAATTACCATGCTTTTACGTCTACTTCTACCTCATGGTGGCCACAATAAGGAACTGGGAAACTGAGCGGTGTATGCATCGTTTGTCTTTATTTGGTGGTGCACTGGGAAAGTAGGGCTGTGCGCTGGAAGAAATTTCGCATGTTTATATCCGCAAAATAGAGCTTACAATCCATTCCATCTAACTTTTTGGGTCGTTTTAAAGCGAAAGCCTTTGTTCTTTATTTGTGGTGCAGAAAATCGCAGCGGGCAAAGAAATAAAAAAAAAAACTGCAGAAATTCAGAAAATTATCCACTAATGCGTCGCATTCTTATGCCGCTTGTCCTGAGTGCAAGTTTTTTCCAGCCAATCTCTTTTTGTTTTTGTAAATCCTGCGTGACCAATTATCGCCATTTACGCTATTATAACGATTAGAAGTAGAACTTTCGCGAAATCTGCATTATTGTAGAAATGCAGGGCGTTACACGGTTTGCCATTTTCCGTATTTTTTGATATTTTTCATATTTCTGTGCATCAAAACTCCTTCTACCAATTATCTCGTTTACGCTTATTTAACGATTATAGGTAGAACTTCTACAAAATCTGGATTATTGAGGAAATGCCATGCGGTATACATTTTGCTTATTTTCAAAATTCTTTATTATTTTTTTTTATTTTTGAGTTTTTCAAAATTTCCTCCGAGAAATTATCTCCATTTACCGTATTATAAGGACTACATTTGGAACTTTTCTGGAATCTGCATTATTGTGGAAATGCAGGGCGTTAGATGGTTAGCCATTTTCCGAGATTATTTTGTTTCTCTTAATTTTTTAGTTTTTAAAACTTTCTTTCGACCAGTTATCTCCACTTACGCAATTGTAACGATTACGGGGGGAACTTTTGCGAAATCTTCATTATTGTGGAAATGCCATTCGTTATACGTTTTCCATTTTCCGTTATTTTTTATTATTTCTCTTATTTTTCTAGTTTTTAAAAATTTCGGCCGACGAATTATCTTTAGGTACGTTACTATAACGATTATATCTGAACCTTTTGCAAAATCTGCATTATTGTGGTAATGCAGGGCGTTACACGCTTCGCCAATTTTAAAAATTCTTTTATAGTTCTTTTCATATTTTTGGTTTTTCAAAATTTATTTCTACCACTTATCTTTATTTACGCTATTTAACGATTACAGGAGAACTTTCACGAAATCTGCCTTGTTGTGGAAATTCCAGGCATTTTACATTATGCAATTATCTGTTTTCTTAAGTATTTTCCTTTTTTTAATTTCCAAAATTTCGCCCGATCAATTATCTTCATTACGTTATTATAGCGATTACATTTAGATCTTCCGCGAAACCTGCGTTATTGTGGAAATGCAGGCGTTACACGATTCGCAATTTTCCGCAATTATTCTATATTTTGCTCATTTTTTTAGTTTTTCAACATTTCGTTCGACCAATTATCTCCATTTACGCTGTTATAACGACTACAGGTAGAACTTTTGCGAAATCTGCATTATTGTGGAAATGCAGGGCATTACAGGTTCCGCTATTTTCCGAATTTTCTTACATTAACTTATTTTTTAGTTTTTCAACATTTCGTTCAACCAATTACTTCCATTTACGCTATTATAGCGATTACAGGTGGAACTTCCGCGATATCTGCATTTTTGTGGAAATGCAAGGCGTTACACGGTCCCGGCTGTGGGGATACTCGGTAAGGAATGCTACGCATGAAAACAGCATCACCGGAGGAGGGTTCGCGGAATAGGCGAAGGAGCGCAATCGGAGAGTTGAGCAAAATGGCGTAATTTTGTTCCGGTTGGAGTACAGTGCGCTTTTTATTTATGTCGGATGTGATAATCAAAAATTGCCCCAATACACGCAGTGAAGGTGGCTGGAAAGCAAAGCTTTAAACGACACCCACAACAATTGCCCATGTGACGTCACTTGAATTCATACACGTGGCTCTACAAAGAGCGAAACCAGACATTCTGCCAGCCGTTACCTGGAATTCGCGGGGGCGGCGCCCCAAAAGCAGGAGCGTAGGCCACGGCAGGGATACAGCGGCGGACGCAGCCACCGCTGTAGCCCGGCCGCGTATTTGCAAACGCTTCGCTGCACAGAGCACCCAAGTGGCATGCCTGTTCGCGCGATGCAGAACGGTAATTAAACGTCGTCATTGGCTGCGCCCCAAACCTAAAGCGCCTTAAAACATACCAAATCCCTATTATTAACCAAAACAACACGTAGATTTGAGTTGAAAAATTTAACTTAGAAACAAAAGTTTCACAAAAAAAAACCTATGAGATATACCTGCAGGGGCTCGAACCCAAGTCATCAGCGCCAGTACTCAGTACTGTACATCGAGGGCACAGAGCACGAACAGCGGGTTCCTTTTAATGGCGCTCAAAAGAATAGCGCGCGCAGTGACAGCACACATGTCACGTGGGTGCTGTGGGCAGGGAGGCGTTTGGAAACACGCCACCCGGCCGTGCGTCGGCAGAAAACGGAGAGGAGCGTCTGTCGAAGGGTGAGACAGCGGAACCTAGCCATGCTGGTGTGCTGGCTCGGGGCGACACCACCGCGCGACACAAGTGCAGACACCGAAACAATTCGGCATGTGAGCTTAGTGATTCCCATTTATACCGATTTAAACTAGTTACTTTACTAAGCGTGAGAATTGCGAGAAAGCTGAGATAACTTCTATAATCGCTGTTTATCAGAACCAGTTGCTCCTTCGTCATTTTGTAATACCTCTTAAAACTATTCACCAATTTAGAAAACGGAGTCCCATTCGTGGCAAGCAGTGCGTAAAAGGTAGCGTTTCTCTAGCAGCCAGATGTCTGTGTGTGGTTTGTACACTTTGTTTTCCCGCCCTGCAAACGAATCCTTAACGTATGTTTGCCGTACGACCACTTAATTCCGTCGGGTCCGGGTTACCCCAGGAGGCGCTGTCGAACAAGTTAATCAAGCCGTGCGAAGGAAGCGCGCAATAGACGCGGAGCACGCTGGAACAGGCCAAAAAACAACCGTCCCTAAACCAGACGACAAAGCCGTCCCTCCAACGCACCTACCGGTGCGAGCAGGCAGCTGCGCGGGGGAATTAAGCGCGGGGTAAAGTGCCCTATCGCCGCGCCATCTATACTGTGTTCGGGGAGTGAAAACCGCCCTTCCCTTCCCTATCCGCGTTCGCAGTTTCTTGTCCCGCACGCCACGATGGAATCGTTGACTTGTAGAAATAGAAAGTTTTGCTTTAAAACGCGTTTTTGTTCAAAATTTCTCGGCGAATTGCATAGCTTAATATCAACCCACACTGGGCTGTCTCCAGTAACAATCCGAGACGGCCGGTTGAGCGTCCCTCCACGGTCATTTCATATCGAATGACCAATCGGTCACCCTGTCGTAATAAGGTAGATCGCTTCGGGCCCTTATAGTTTCAGTTTGTGCGCAAACCCCGTCGGACTTCGCTTTTTTATTACTTAGCGTGGGTTAGGCAGCAAGAAATTTCGCAATAGAATTGCCCTTTGAAGGCTCGTGTGGCAAGAGTCCCGAAGCAACGTGTATTGTTTTGACCTTGGTCCCATGTAGCCGACGCCTCCATTTGACGAGTTCTGTGTGTGCGATATGCAACGGAGTGACGTCCATTTCACTCCTGCCCGAACATTGACGAAGTGCACCGCGCTAAGCGGCAGCAGCAGCAGGCTGCCACGAACAACTGCGGAACACCGATGGCTCCATTTTTCTTCAAGTGCTCGCCTCTGACTCGCCGTTTACCCTCGGCTCGTAAATTTATCATTGTGTTCTCTCGGCGTTTGTGTTCTTACATCTAGATGTGTTTCTAACAGAGGGGTGGGCACTCCACGCTATCTGTCTTTATGGTCTGAGCGAGTGTTTCCTGAAGAGAAACTGATGGTATGGTTAAATTTTCTCTTTTGGGATTTTCGTGCCGCTATGCGGTTTGCGGGCTGAGAAAGAATAGTGCGGATAGTTTTGAAAATTCAGCGCTACTGCTCCGGTCCTAATTTTTCAAATATATTTTTTTAGTGTTTTGAGGGAGCCAGATGAAGAGATAGAAAATGAAAGGAGTGAGTTTTAAGCAAGGCATATCCGGCAGGGTTTCGTGTTCCTTACATGTAAGCGAACAAGAACACTTAAGTTTCCGCGTGCGTTTGAATCGCGAGGTGTTCTTCAGCGCCATGCGTTGGAAAACGAACGTCTCGGTGTGTGTGCTATTAGCGCGCGTTGACAACCGGAGTAACACACAGTTAAAGACATGATATATATATATATATATATATATATATATATATATATATATATATATATATATATATATATATATATATATATATATATATATATATATATACATATATCCGAAGCTTATACGTCTCACGCTATCATGCTATGAATATGCATCTTCAGTAAATTGGTTACCAATAGGCACCATTTGAAAGAAGAAATCATGACTTTTGCTTGAAGCGTGTACATAACATGCGTATCCAAATGATGAGGAGTGGAGTAGTTGTCAATTAGCACGATTTTCAAGATCAGTAGAAAAAAATAAACGCGTGTTCGTCCATGTGTGTATCGTTTTTTGGAATAACCGTTGTCAACGCTCAAGAAAAAGAAATAAAATTTGCTGATACCTTTCTCCTAAATTTTGTTTCATCTCTGTGTCTAGTGCTAAAATGCTTCGCGTCTCTTCCATCTTCACAGAGTACAATGGCTCATGATTTTGTACTGTTTCGGGCATTTTACATCGCCCACTTTGCATTAAAAAGCGTTGGAGGTCGCTAAATCACCGTCCTCGAGTAGTGTCCGCAATTGAGACCGTATTTGCAACACGGGGCTTTGGCGTCCCAGGAACCCCCGTCCTGGAAGAATACGTACCGTAATATTGGCAGCCTTGTTAGGCAATCGATGGCGTTCCAAGGCAATCCAAGAAATCCATACACGCATACAAGCGACCTGCGCGAGAGCGCTCATCCGCAGCTTCCCGCATCCTCAACTAGTGTCTACCCTATCCGCACGGGGCGCCTTCGAGGCATTCTATACCAACTTGTCGATTATTGATCAGAATGACCCGTGTGGCTCCGCAGTAGCGTCGGCGCTCTTTCAGACTCAAAAGGGTGCACCGAGACTCGAGCCCGCCCGCACACACTTGGCCAGAGTGACCGGTAATGGGCTGGATGCGGCTGCAAACATGTTTGCCGGGACCATTGGCGATACGCCTGAGCAGCGCGCGAAGCTATGCTTTACTGGTGCCAACTGTGCCAAGCACTTGGATGGAAGGCTTCCCAAGCGCGCTTGTGTTCGGCCCGTTCCGCTCGAGAGCACCCAGAAAATCCTGATTCGTGGCTCCCTGCATAGCCGCAGGCTCTTCACGAAAGTCTCTCGCGGATGCTGCTGCGCAAATTCGCGCGATTTTTTTTCCTAATCTCACTTTTTCATTTCAATTCATATTATGCCCCATATCCTGGGGGGAGAGGGGTAAGTAGGCTGCCTGTATGACCCCCCGTCGATTAGGGTGGTCATACGGGCGTCATTAACGCCTATCATACGGTCGTCGTTATCATCTATTATCATTCCAATTATCATGCTGCAATCAGTGTTCACAGCAGGTAAACCACATTAGAACATCCTACAGTTAAAAAAGAGGCCGGGCCGTTTAATAAGACATCACCCATTGCCTCATTCCTATAGTCCACTGCGGCCCGAAAGTGAGATCAGCACTTATTATTTTGCTTTAAAGTGGACCCCCAGCCACCAGGCAACCCCGGCAATAAAGCAGCCGATCTCACGGCCTCTGCATCATCACGCCACGCCCACAACAACAACATACAAGCGAGGGCAAGGAACGACTAATACTGAACGCTCCCCGACCAGACCCTGTTTGCGAACCGAGCTCAGACACACTTCACCCTAAAGCCAGAACTGGATAGACCGAACAAGAAAACGGAAACAGAGGAAAATGGTTACTGTGCTCTGTTAAAAGAAATCGGACAGCCCAACTTCCCCCTTTACCTTAATACTCTGCCCCCTCTACGGGACCAGAGCAGCCGCCATTAAACTTCTTGCACGGAAATGTCAACAGCTGCGAGGTTCAAATTTTGGGGTCTTAATACGCCGAAGTTACACCTGCGCTACAAGGCGCACCGTATAGTGGCAGGCTCCCGATTAATCTTGATCAAGCTGGTCTACTAAGCGTGCATCGAAATTTCGACAGATGGGTGTTTTTGCTTCTCGTTTCGCCCTCAAAAATGGTCCCCGTGGCCGGCATCTAACCAGCGTCCTTGGGATCGGCAACACAATGCCTCAGCCAATAACCGAACTAAAATGGAACATCCAAAATAAATACTACCCACTTTCAAACCCCCTGCGCAGTGGACAACACCACAGTTTCACGTAAAACCAAACATCATCGCGCTACAGAACCCCGTGTGCGAAACAGGCCTCCGTGTCCTCAACTCAGCTCCGAAAAGAACACAGCCATCATAGCATGCCTAGCATGGGTTACTCTTTCTGGGAAGAAAAAATTCGGGGAAGCTCACGCCCAAGACTTGAATGGCGACACTGTGGGTGAGTATAGACGAACACGTAGTTAAGCTTCCGCATTTATTTTTCACTGTGGTAGTCGTCGTCGTCGCTGTACGCGCCAAAGAAGTCGTATGCGTGTGGACGCTAGCAGTGCTGCGAGGAGACGACGGCAAGCCGAAGATCCCGATACTGAGAGCATGCGCACGACGACACCAGCGCGACATTTTCTTATTTTTTTTTAAACTGGGGCGGTCACCGCGAAGCACGCGCTCACGTGCTTTCGGTTAGCGTTCTTCTCGGGGAATGTTCTGCAACACCGAACTTACGGCTGATAACAACTGCTCCACTGTTAACAATGTATTCACTGCAGCATTCTTTATTTTGCAACCACTCCCTGTGCCTTTGTTAGCATGACGAAACGGTATACTTTGGAAGCATTCCGCACATCAGGTCCTGGCACCTTCGAGCATGTCTTTGTTCCCAGTGCCCGAAAAACACTGGGCCACTTGTTTGATTTGTTTGAAAGGTGAATCATATGCATGTACAGTCTCTGCAGGCTGCGCAAGAAGATTGGATGAAAATGTGCTGTTTCCAATGCCACGGCTCCCCCCTCTTTGTTCTCTTCCTGACTAAACCACTCAGTCAGCTCTTTTTCAGCCCAGAAACCTCTTGAATGATAGTCGGGAGAGATTGCCTACCGGATCAAACCATTCTTTCGCCTTTCTTTCTGCCTTTCATGTCACGGCAATGCTCTTTTCTTCCGGAGCACACGCAGTTAAGGATTCGAAACTGAAAGGAGCTCGGTGCGGTGACGGGAGTGACCCGCTTACTGCTGCTTAAACACTTTCCATGTCACATTTCTTTACGTGTCTATTTCGAAAGAATAAGCAATATCATGTACCGTAGCTAAATTACCAACATTGCGAGGAATCAGTACAAAAAAAAAAAATTGGCTGCAATTCACGCTGTAAAGTTGGTTGGATAGTAAAGCTTCAAATGACACCCACAACAATTGCCCATGTGACGTCACTTGAATTCACACACGTGGCTCTACAAATAGTGAAACCAGAAATTCTGCCATCCGTTACTTGGAATTCGCTCAAGCGGTGGACGCCTCCACTCTAGCCCGGCCGTGAGTCGGAAAATTTAACGGAAAAGAGCGTCTTTCGAAGGGTGAGACAGCGGAACCTAGCCATCCTGATGTGCGAGCTTGCCGGTACACCACCCCGCGACACAAGCGCAGACACCGAAACAATTCGGCGTGTGAGCTTAGTGATTCTCATTTATACCGATTTAAACTAGTTAGTTTAGTAAGTTTGAGAATTGCGAGAAAGCTGAGGGAACCTTTATAATCTATATTTATCACACCCAGTTGCTCCTTCAGCCTTTTCTAATACCTCTTAAAGCACAACCGAATTGGTATTCACCAACTTAGCAAACGGAGTCTTATTCGTGGCAAGCAGTGCGTAAAAGGTAGCGTTTCTCTAGCGGCCAGATGTCTGTATGTGGTTTGTACATTTTGTTTTCCCGCCCTGCAAACCAATATTTAACGTATGTTTGCCGTACGACCACTTAATTCCGTCGGGTCCGGGTTACCCCAGGAGGCGCTGTCGAACAAGTTAATCAAGCCGTGCGGAGCCAGCGCGCAATGGGCGCGAAGTTGCGCCAAAGTAGGCCCTGAACAACCGTCGCTGAAGCAGACGACAAAGCCGTCCCTCCAGCGCACCTACCGGTGCTTGCAGGCACTTCCGCGCGGGGAACACTGGGTAAATTTTCTAGGCCATCTACATTATGCTCCGTGAGTGAAACCCTCCGAACCCCCCCCCCCCCCCCCCCCCCCCCGCCCACACACACACACCCACCGCCGCCTCTGCCCCGTTGGAAGTTTATTGCCCCGCACGCCACGAAAGAACACGCTGATAGGGATATCCCCAGTCTGAAAAGCGGCACCTCCCGGAACTGACATCTGAGACGGGGAAACCGTCGACATGTCGAGAGGTAGTGTTCGGCAGACTCGTTTTCGTTACAATAGCTGCACAGAGCTGTAGGCACCAGACGAGACCTGTGTAAGTACGTATTTAACTGGGGTACCCGAAAATGTAGGGCTGTAATAATAATCTTAAAGTTGCACGAAGGGCGCCATACAGATTTTCATGAGAATTTTAGATGACTATACCTCTTAAAGAAAATAAAACTGACTCTTGCTGTTCTTGAAGTTTTAACAACCTACGGTACTTAGCAGCGGTTATTAAATGTGTGGGTTCAACGACGTCTACAACACGCCCAGAGAGTGCAATTCTTGCTAGAGAGTCTGAGGTCTCGTTGAATGTGAGCCCCGCATGTCCACAAACCCAAAGAAGTTGAATTTCGGTGAGAAATCTGTTGTCGCTGTTATTTTTTTCCTTCTTTGTATATCGTGCCCACTTGATGGATTGACCCACAATATGGAGCTTTGAAGGGCTTATGTGCTCGCCTCTCAAAATTCACAAAACTGTAAGTCGAAAGCGTAAAAGTTGAAGAATAGTGCGTGCCACGTTGCACCTGAAGCCTGAAGGTTATGATAAGTGAGTTGAACCGGTGCAGAACAGTCGCGCAGAGCCTTGATTCTGGGAGGCTGTGGCGTATGCCATTCTGCTTGCTGACGTAATTTGTGCTGTAAGGCAATGAAACGAAGGTGAAAAAAGAGAAGCAAATACGACGCAGCAGTAAAAAATGAAATTGTTAATAGGTGTCACCAGGCTTTCCCCTTCGTAACACGTAAGCAGACTCAAATGCCCCGAGGAATTGTTTGCTTTCACAGCAGATTTGACCCGCAACCATTACCGGAAAGCCACTTTTGCGAAGCCTTCCATGGCAATAAGACGGAAATAAGACTCCAGTTCCAAGCGAGCCAATTTCATAGTGTTACGGCTAAAAAAAATTCACGGACCACCTCCACTAACGTGAAACCCGAGGAGGAGAAAAGCCTGCAGTGTATAAGTGTTTTCTTGGCGCCTTGGCGTTTTGCAAATGAAGATGAAATCGTGGGGGGGTACAGGTATACAGCTTTGCTGTAACGTCTCTTGTATTTGAAGCACGAAGCGCTCCAGCGCGAGGCGTAAACGAGTGTCCCGTGTTTTTTTAGTACGCGTTATGTTCAGCGGGCGGCAGAAACGAGTTTTTCGGTGTTTTAGTACCGTGTCTACATGAGGGGACGATTACGACGACAACTACAGACGGCACGACATGCTAACAGCCCCAGGCACTAAGGGGCTTCCCCCTTCAAAAGTCGGCCGTGTAACCCCGTGTATCGGCACGAAAATCGGAGCAGATGAAAATCGGAGCAGACGAAAATCGGAGCAGATGAGCCACCTAATCGCTTAAAAGTGCAAATTTGCGTCACATGGCGAAAATAAACTCAGGAAAATTATAAGATAATAAAATAACTAAACTTATTTGGCTTTAAAAAAACTCACAATCAAGACCAGGGGCGATAGATTGTTTTCGCTTTTTCTGTGAATTTTTTGTGACAATTTTGTGAATTTCTGTACATCTTTTTTTCTTTTTTTGTCCACGCGCATGGCGGATTAGGTGTATCCTAATATGTTCTAAGCCCTTTCTGTGGGAAGCGTCTTATCAGTCTCCTTGAATGTGAAAGTAAGGAAAATGACTCATGTTATTGCTGAAATATATTGCATATAAATTCTTTCGCCATTTACTATAAAGTTAACTTTAAAAAATAAAGATCCCTATTTTTCTTCTCAGAGATGAAACCACCTTGGAGTTGAAACCACCTTGGATAAGGTAAGTGAAAACTCATAAAATCAAACGCAGTTCAAACTGTACATGCACAGGTCACAGCCAGCTGGAAGACAAAGTGCCTCGTGGGGAAAGGAAGACTTTCACTGCTACAGCAGCGTTACAGCGAGCGCTAGAGGACCGGGCTATACGGCCGGTCGCACGATCTGAAGGCGCCATCAAACGTTACAGCCCGGTAGAACCCGACAGGGGGGAACCAAGCGCTGGCGATGGCGTAAAACGAAGGACGGGAGAAGTGGGACGTGCTAAGCGGCTAGTATGGCGTCGCGCTTTGAGCCTTGGGCGCAAGAGAAGGGGACAGGAATTGCCCCACCCCTGTTCTTGCGGGAGAGGAGGGGTCGAGTCCATCAGACATTTTCCTTCCGCCGCTCCCCGCCGTGAATCTTGAGGCATCACAGGCAGGAAAAAGGGGGAGGAGAGGCGGGCGGTCCTTTTCGGAGAATGTCAGAAATACCCCTAATAAGAACAGAAACACAAGAAAAGGTGTAGTGTCTTCCGCCCGGCAGCACAAATGTGGTCGGCAGGGCGACGGGGGACGAAAGCAGTTTGCGAAGATGCAGAAGCAAAATAGACGCAATACGAACGTTCGTGTCGTGTATTATTTTGTTAGCCCGGGATAGCGTATGTCGGTGGTCCTTCACGGTCCTTAGTCTCGTGATGGCCATTAATTCCATCAGTTTTCTTTATAAGGAAAGACAACGGTGTCTCTGTAACTCACACCCACTGCGCTGACTCCGGCCCCAGCTGTTACCGTAGAACACGGTAAAGGCATGGCTTCTGCCCATCCCTCACCGTTGGGGCGTGACTGCCAATTTTGTGCTACGCTTATTTTTTTACTACGGCCTTTACTACGGCAGACCGCTGTTTTTCCCGTGAAATTTCAGATTGCAATGAAAAGAAACGTAGGCAGAGAAAACCACTCACGTGCAGGTATCGCAAGAGCATTGTAGTTTCGCGGGTGAACTGGTGAACCGGACAAGTTACTTTTGCTGGTAGTGTCCACGCCGCCATTTCCTCAGCGCCGAGGGCAAGCGGCCGGAGCGCCGATAGGAAGCGCGGCGGTGCGCAACGTCGAGTGCCACGGCTCACTGGGGACTATTGCGCCACCCGTCGAGGCTGCGGATTTCTTGCGAACATCCGGGCCCGCGCCGCTCTGGTGTGGCGCCAGAACTTCTGCACTGATTGAGGGAAAAAAATGTGTCTGGTCCTTCTTTTATAGAAATAGGTAAAACACGGAAGTGAAATGTGCCTTCACATGAGCAGTTGAATGTTTATTGTACATCGATATGAACTTGCACATCACTGTTTATATTTCGTCGGTATGGCACCGTTAAACTCATCAACATTAGACACTGGATTACACGCGCCGGAGCATTGCGCAAATTCGATCGAAACCCCAGGCGCTCGCAAACCGTGCCAACGAGAAACCGAACGGGTTGTGAGCAAATCGTTTGGGGAAGTCACAGCACGCTACAGCGAAATGAGCATGATTTCCAGGTCGGGAGCAGTCTTGTGGGTGTGCTTGGCGAGCGACGGCCAGCTGGCGAGTCGCTTGGGAAACGTGCGACCACATTGGCCCTGCTCCGTGGCGTATACGCCAGACGCTTGCGTTGCGACGAGGTCAAGTTCAACAAGCTGAGCAGCGTTCCACACAGGTGGCGGTCGGATAAACACAGCAGCGTGGGCTGCTACACGCTGCCCTATCGAGGCGTTAACTATTGGCGCTCCTTAGAGTCACGACGCACTACTTCGCTTCACCTCTCCTAGAGGGCAGCATCATCTGAATGGACAAGTTAGAGGAAAGAACACCAGGCGCGTTCGTACAGCTAGCGGCGGCCTGCACAGCCCCCGAGATCGTAGTAGCCAGGACCTGCCGCCTCGCTTTTCCCACATCGTCAACCCCTGCTGAACTGGCTGGGCTCCACCTGTCTGCAGACCTGCTACTGGAGCGAGACCACCTAGAACCAGCCGCAGTCATCCTAATGGACTCGAGGCCAGCCTTACTCCAGGTGCTGGAAGCAGACATGCCGATAAGCCGAAGTGGTCACGTCGAGCGGTCCCTGATGGCCAAGCTGCACGCAGTCACTTCCCACGGCTGCGAGGTCACCCCCTTCACTGGCTGCCCTCCCACTGCGGCATCGAGGGCAACGAGGAGGCAGACATCCAAGCCAAGGGAGCCCACGACCTTTCAACCCCGACGTGCACAGCCATCAGCGCTCTCGATGGGGCACGGGCTGTGCTCACCCCCACCATTCTACGCTACCACCCTGACGTCCGAGTTGCCTGCGGGAACCCGCCGCAGCCACTGCCACGCTGCATAGAGCGCCGAGAACGGGCCCTCTTCCTGAGGCTCCGTCTTAACTGCTCGAACATCGCCGCCAGGCTCCACCATCAGGGGCGCGCAAGCTCTCCTGCCTGCAGCAACAGCTTGGAGCCCGAAACCATCAACCACGTCCTCTCTCTCTCATGGAAGCGGCGTATACCGACGCCTGGGGCTGCCAACCACCAGCCTCAAGGCATTGCTCTTACCGAAGGGCCCTGACCTGACGAGAGTGCGTGCCTTCCAGAGCCTTCTCCACTACCTCGAGGCCACGGGGCTGAACCAACGTCTCTAGCCACCCAGACTAGAACCATTTCAACTACTTTTCTTTCTTTTTTTTCTTTGTCTTTTCTCTGTTCTCACTACTTTCAATTCTTTTCTTTCCTTTCTCTCACAACCGCTGTTTTCTCACCTTTACCCCCTCCCCCATCACCAAGTTAAATGCAGGTGTACCCTTAATCCTTGGTCTGACTTTCCGCTTCTTATTTCTGAATAAATCACTAACTACTACTACAGCTAGCTCGGCGTGACTTCATGGCTCAGTCGGAGAGCGTTTCACACCTCCCGTTGCGGCCAGAGTAATCGTGGGCTCTGAAACCTAGCACCACCACGCCAATGGAACTTTTTCTGGTGATGTCATCTCCATGACGGCTATGACGTCGGTGAGGTTTGTGTACCCAGGCATAAAACACTTTTGTATCAAAAAAAGTTAGGCGGTGGCAAGTCCACCTCGGTTGACGCCACTCCCTCACTGTTTCCCTTTCCTGAGCCACCGGAGTCAGCTCTAGCACGTCACCCACGATACGTCTTTTCTTTTATCTTCATGCCGGTGTTCGGCTGGAGCCAGTGCGCCCTCACACGGCGGGGTCACGTGGTACAGAACGCTCGGGACGGCTTCGATTTTACTTTCTGGGACTAATTTTCACGTTTCTCCAGTTTGCACCGTCTCCTACCCTTTTGTCAAAGACGATAGTCTTTAGCTATCTAAACGCAGAAATTTTGGTCTTTCGCTCGCCTGCCTGTCAAAAAAGGAATTTATTATATCTACTAACAGCTTGGACCCGTTGTAGTTAGCTAATGCCCGAGTCGGCAGGATACTAGATATAAGCAACGTGCTCTGGAAGAAAGAAAAAAAAAAACCGTGCTGAAGTTTCAAAAAAAAAAAAAAACAAGGCCTGCCCCACCAAAGGCTCTTCCCACCAATGTCCACGTCACTATAGCTTTAGTCATTGGAGTTCACGCGCGGGTATCACCGTAAAAGTCACAACAGTTCCTACTCATCAGTTCATATCAGAATATACTTCATGACTTTCAGTTCTAACAGTTCATCAGTTCATCAGTTCATCAGACTATACTTCAATCACGTGAAGTTGAATTTTCTCACGACATTGCTCACGCTCTTGACAAAGGAAAGCTAATTTACGCAAGGAAACCAAATTGACGCAACTATACTTCGAGGACTACAGGTTAAATTTTCTCACGACATTGCTCACGCTCTTGACAAAGGAAAACAAATTGACGCAATTTTTATAGACTAATCTAAGGCTTTCGACACCGTTAACCAGTCATAACTTCTTTATAAACTTCGCGTTATACTTAACAACTCGGCGTTAGTTGACTGGATTTCTAGCTTTTTACATGATCGCTCCCAGTACGTTTCGTTTAATTCCTCAAATTAGTCGGTAGTACATGTGTCATCCGGAGTTCCCCAGGGTTCGGTCCTGGGGCCACTTTTGTTCTTATTGTATATAAATGATCTGCCGAATTATATTTCTTTATTTATTATACCTTACAGGCCCATTGAAGAGCATTGAGTAAGGGGGGTTACATTTCTGAAAGAACACCAGAAAAAAATAGTGGGGAAAAAGAAGAAAAGACAAGTACACAATATAGAGTTTGGGTAATCGGCTTAAAGACGTAAATGAAACACGTCATACACGTTTCTAACAGACAATGATCACAAACGCACAGGGTTTTTGTGGAATAAAAAAACATCACAAAAACAAGGGGGAAACACCCATAAGCAGTAACAATATTATTCTAGTAATTCATCATTACACAATTACTAGAAAAATGTCGGTGCAGATTTTCGCTAAAGCTATCTTGACTAAGTATGGATGCAATTTGGTCAGGAAGATCATTCCAGTGCATGATTGCTCGAGGCAATGCAGATGAATTGAAAGCAAGCGTCTTGCCGAAAATTCGCGTGAAACTATGACTATTATGAAGGCGTCGTGACGTACGTACTGGGGCGTTAAGAGGAAGCGGGTTAGGTGTGACGCGAACTATGTATTTATGAAAAAGGCATAATAGCGCGATAGTGCGACGGGTATCTAGCGGCTGAAGTGATAACTCTTGTTTGATTTGGGTAACGCTAAGATGACGGTCGTACTTGCGTGTAATAAATCTGGCGGCTCTGTTTTGAATAGATTCCAGCTGGACGATTAGGCAGTTTTGGTGAGGGGACCAGATCGCCGATGCGAATTCTAGCTGTGAACGAATAAAGGTTATAGATACGCATGTTTGCGGACAAGGGCTGGTGCGCATCGTAAATTTCGTCGCAGATAACCGAGCGATTTAGAAGCCTTTGCGCAGATGGCGGAAATGTGAGTACTCCAAGAGAGATTAGGTGTTAGATGAACACCAATATATTTATAGGAAGCGGCTTGCGAAACTGCACTGTGGTTGATGGAATAAAGAAAATCTGAATTATCGTGTTTCCGACTAAAAGACATTACTTTGCATTTACTCAAATTATGTGACATTTGCCATGTATTACACCAATTGTAGATTATCTTTAAGTCATTTTGTAAGGAAAGGTGGTCGTTAAGGCTAGTAATCGTACGATATATAATACAATCGTCAGCAAAGAGTCGTATCCGTGATGAGATGTTGAGGGGCAGGTCATTTATGTAGATCAGGAACAGTAACGGGCCCAGGACGCTCCCCTGGGGAACTCCAGAAGTAACATCAGCGAGGTGTGAAGAAAAGTTGTTGACCACGGTAAATTGTTGGCGCATAGACAGAAAGTTCCGAATCCATGATAAAGTTAAAGAATCCAGGCAAAGGGCTGATAGTTTTGTAATGAAGCGGGAATGAGCAACACGGTCGAACGCTTTTGAAAAATCAAGGAAAATGCAGTCTGTTTGTTGGTTAGCATTCATGTTAGAGTGTAGGTCGGTTGTAAATTCCAGCAGTTGTGTATCACATGACAGGCCTTTTCTGAAACCATGCTGATGGACGAAAAAAAAGTTGTTGGATTCGAGGTGTTTATACACGTTAGATGCAATAATGTGCTCCAGTAAACATCCGCCTCTATGCTGACGATCGTGCGTTATACAATGTAATTAACACGAATGATCATATTTTACTAAATGATTCTTCTACTCAATTTTGCAGGTGGTGCCAGAAATGAAAAATGAATATTAACTTTACATAAACAGTGACTTTGTCTTTCAGTACACGCAGTTCCGTTGCTTTGTTTAATTATTCTTTCAACTGCTCTTCCCTGAAGCGGGTGTACAAATATAAGTACCTGGGCGTCATCTTCAAACCTACCTTGTCATGGTCAAGGCACATTGAATCTACATGCAACAAAGCTCTAAAAAAATTAGGCTACATAAATCGTACATTGCGAGAAGCTCCACTCGAAACCGAAATTGCAAACATATAAAGCGCTCATCCGACCCATCTTAGAATACGCCTGTACCATTTGGAACCCATGTTGCGACGTTATCACCCTACCGCTGACGAGCCGTTGTTGCGTACGGGAAGGCCGACCCGAGCCGAGCTCCGTCGCCTCCGACATACATTTGGTAGCGTGGTGAAGCGAGCGGCCAGCCAATGTTGCAGCCGTGAAGAAGTCCAGAAGCCATAGGCAAACGTAACTGTTTACTTCATAGCGAGAGATGAGCCCAAGCCAAAGAACAATGCCCCGACGAGCGATTTTACAGTAGAGGACTCGAGCAGAGTGACAGCATTGATTCCCTGCTCAAACAGGAATGAACTAGAGGGCTTGGAGGGGTCTTATTTATACCCAAAGCGCCAATGGTAAAAACAAGCGTTCCCTCTAGATTGTGCACACGTCACGAACCGCACAGACACAATATCACTCTTTCCAGAGTTCGTGAGCAGTCGGTAGTAGCGGCGTACGCTGAGTCCGAGAGAGGGGAGAGAGGAGGTCTCCGCAACGGCTTCCGCGTCCTTCGGCAAGTTGAAGCCTGCCTCGTCTGCCGACGCCGGTTTGATTCACGCCGACAGCGAGGCGCCTGAGATCCAGGCCTGTCGCAGCTTGTTTTCCGTCGGCTGCAAGTGTGAATCAGCGACAAGGGGGACCTGCTTGAAAGGCGCACGTAGTGGAAGCTTCGACGCACAGCCGAGGAGTGTTGCGGCGGGCTGATTATAGCACCCTTATAAAGTATCTGAAATTAACACGCTGGAATCTGTTCAGAAACATTCAATTCGTTTTATTTTCCGCCGTTTTTATTGGAGCATTTCGCCGTCATCCCACCTTGCTACACTAGAATTAGAACCCCTGTCTGAGCGCCGTGAACGCGAATGTCTTAAACTTTCGCATATTCTTACAAATACTCCGCGCTACTCATTAAAGAACAGCTATTTGTCACCCGATAAACTTAAATCTTCCAAAAATAGCCACAAACTCAACATTGCAACTTTTCATCCACGAACTTCATCAACATTGCAACTTTTCATCCACGAAAAATAAAAATTGAATTGAATTGAATTGAACTAATCCATTTAAGTACAGCTTCTTCCGGCGAACAATTGAAAAATGAAATCTACTACCAGGTGAAATTAGGTCATTGCCTTTGGAAAATTTATTGCATAATTTGAAATGATTCTGTTGTGGCAATTTTGTATAATTTCAATGTCTTGCTGTACTTATTATCTATTATGTCTAAACTTTAAGAATAAGTGAATTTCAATGTGTTGTGTTTTTATCTGTGTTATTCTGTGCAGAAAAGTGTTTAGCATTTTATGTACCTACCCACTCCTGCGACAGACTAATTGCGCGGCAGTATGTATAAATATCCAGCCAAACTGCCTAGGCTGCGTGGTGGCCTCTGAAAATACTACTTTCCTCCCAGGGAAATATGTTGCACTACACACCATTGAACTACACACCATTGAACTACACACCATTGCACGGCGTTATTGGCGACCTTCATGAAACGAGTCGACCAACGCAGGAGGAAAGCTTCTATCCCCCACGCCACCGGCTCATGCTGCAGGTGCTCTATGGCTATTTTACGAACGCGCCACAACAGGGGGTACACCGCACGCTGCGGTCGTGCCTGCAGGCGGCTACACCTCTGTGGCACCAAACAATAAAGGCACCCACACACAGCAGAAAGCTGACGAACTCTCGATTTCATGTGGGCTCCCAGCCAAAGCTAAAACATTCTGCCGAGTAAAGCCCAGAATATGTCACCCACAGCACACTCGAAAAGAGCATGCTCTAGAGTCTCAGTGCGTCCGCATTGCGGGCACCGAGGAGAGCGGTGTCAATGTTCATTCATACCGGTGTCAATGTTCATACTTGTCAACATTGCTGAACAAGAACAAAAGATGACACAAATATAAGGCAGAAAATCAATGCATAAGATATATTTACAGTGTTCCTTTATAAACAAATTTATGAATGATTGATTTTTGCGAAATAAAATACTGTATCCACTGCAGAAAAAGAAACTCACTCCGTCGCCTGCTGTCGCCCGCGCCACTGCAGCTTCGGGCGGCATTTTAAGAAATCAAGCCGCAACAGTTATGAAAGGTTCCACTAGATGGGTTCTACGTTCTGCTTGGAGCGCACGTGGAGTAATGCAACGTGGTTCTATAAACGTCGAAGTAAGGCGCCTCGATTCACGCGCCTCTCCACTGTACGGCAGCGCTGGCATCGAGGAGCCATACGGATGATGATTTAGAACATCGTGGGGAAAAGAAAGGGGGGAAGGAGCGACGGGGATTTTAAAACAGGGGTGAGGGGGGATGGGGGAGGCAAATCCCTTAGGTCAGCTAGCAGTAGGGCAAGTGGAATATGACAGGCATGTCGGTTGCTGACAACCGACGCCCTGCTGACAACCGACGCCACCACCACCACCACAATCATCATCATCATCATCATCACCATCATCATCACCGGCCTGGAGCAGTGAAATGCGGTAAATTTAAATTGACTTGAGCAAACCTTTAGTGTGTTTACCTTGGGAGGAGCGCTACGGAAGAGGAACAGCATGAAAGGTGAGCGGGAAAGCTGAGGGAGGCATTTGCTTCGCAAATCTCGAAGAAAGACTATCGTCTTTCGTCGACATTTGCAACGAACGGAGCAGATACGCGGCCAATATTTTCCTCGGTGGCTGCACTCCTTCATGCACACACGCGGCGCTCCTTCTTATCCGCTCTACTATCGTTCGTTCGCCCCGGTTCAGTGCTCCCGCCGCAAACTTGGTGACGTGTCTTTACGACTAGCTTTTGGGCGGAGCAACATCCAGGCTGGAGCTGCCTTTTCTTTTAATTGGATAATAAAGGTGTCCGCCTTGAAACGTTTTATCGCACATTTAATGCATGATGCCCTCGCGAAACTACACGACGGCATCATATAATCGCGGTGCTTCTTTCCCAGATCATTCGTTGTGCCTGGTTTGTGCCCTCACTTCATAGGCGCGTTGCTCATATGTTCACCGTTCGAGCAATAGCCCCATTAAGCGCATCGTGGTGGTGTAGGGCATAAGTGGTTGTAAACAAATATACCATCCCTTCCTAAAGAAGTTTAGAAAAGCGCGAACGCTAAAAGTGCCTCCAATAGATCGCCAATCCTTCAAAGACGTGAATCGTAAACGAAAAACCAACGCGTGCGGTGATTTTTCGTGCTCTAAGTAAACGCATATACCAACAATGTAAATGCATACCGACACGTGGTTTATAAGTTAAAGATATCCTGTTGTGCTCCTTCTTCACGATATATATGTGCATCGTCTTATCTAGAACCATTACCTTTTCGCGATTTCCAAGTAACCGTTTCGACACATTGGAAACGCGGTTTCCCACACGCGCCGTGTGTCCAGATATCTTATCAGAGCTTTCTGGTCGACCAACTGGCATACGGGGAAATGCGATAGTTATATGGCAGAACGCCATTGGTCCCACTAAGAAAGCTTTCCCTGTAAAATATCCCTTGCTCTTGGTTGCCTCTGTTCACGTAATTCAATCATTATAAGCGTCCCCACCCTGCTTGTGTTATCAACAGCCACATTTATAACGCCTGATACGCGGACTCTTACAAAAACAAGGCATCCGGTTAACGGCGTGATAACGAAAGCTGGGGAAAGATAGTGGTTTGTTTAAGCGGAGAAGACCACCCGACGTCAGTGACGGACTTTGTAGCCGGCCAATCATGCCGTAAATTAAAAAGTAAAGGAGGCACCGGTGTGCTCCTTACAAATATTTTTCACCTCGGCTTTCGTTACAAGGCGGGACATAATGCGACCTCCCGTAAACGCTGGCATGGTGGGTCATGCACTAGCTTATAACTGGTCAAGAAATGGGTACTTGTTTATTGAAGACCTAGGGCACACTGCGGCGCACTTAGAATGAAAAGTAGTGCGTTCACTGCAGCGTCTCTACTGTGCAACGTGTCGACAAGAAGAGCGCTGAGCGGCGAGATGGTTCCGCTGATATAGAGATGCCCTGTCCGCATTTCGCTGCCCCGATAATTAGATAAGCCACTGAATAACAGCTGTGATGGCTCCGAGTCCATCAGTGAAATTAATAGTGTGGCTCCTATCGCACGCCAGAGGGGCATGCTAGATGGATAGGCTCCGCCACTCGGCACTAATTGCACTTGGAAGGTCGTGGCCAGAGCATTATCGAGGGCGCCGAACTTTCCTTTCTTCCATTTCCCGCTTTGAAAAATTGAAGCAATGCCCTAATGGGCTTGTTTCATCGCGAGTGCCTTTTCTTTTACGCGGGCTAAACTGCGAAACAAAGCTACGTCTTCCGAACACAATTTTCAGGAACAAGGCTTAAAATTTTGCAATAAGCCAAAAGGTTGTTCATATGTGTGACCATTACCTCTTATCGACCTCTGTATGCCGGGTGGCCTCTTCAAGCGGAATGAAGGAGTTCTAGACCACAGCCGTTTAAACGTGGCTTATGTAAATTGCTTTATTAAGAATATCCGACTACATTCTTCCGCTCAGTCCTGTGAGGCTTAGTTTCTGAGAACATTGAGTTTGTTTTCCCTGTGTATCCACGCTATACAATTTCAAGACAGATGACGAATACGGAAAAGCGTCTGCTCCCGAACATGGCGTTAAGAGATCTTAAGCCTGAACCGCATGGAGCGTTTTCTGCTCGCGAAAACGCGCCGCGTTCGCCACAGGCGCGCTCACGCTGCGGCTGCCGCAGAACCAGCCGAACGCTGCGCGCGGCGGCTTCTGCAGCGGAGTGGTGTCGGGAGCTCGAGCGACCGCTTCTAAGCGTTCTCTAAAATGCCGCTCAAGGCACGCTTTAAGTTGCTTGTGCGGTAAAGGAGCTTACAATGTGGGTGACAACAGTACTATAAAACATCATCCGCGCCGCTAGTGAAAGCGCCCATTCAATATCTGCTGGGGTGGTAAGCCTAAACATCCCCGGCGGAGCCAGCCGGCTGTCTCGAGCGCTTCGAAACCGCCGCCATGCGGTGCGTGCCTCCCCATTGGGGCAAGTCACTAGCTGCCACGCGCGACGTGCGTCAAAATATAGCCAAGGCAGATGCTGCCGCGGGCGCGGGATCGTCGACGCCGGCGTCGAAAAAACGCACGCGCAACGCCAGCGCGCTCGAATCGCGTGAAAAAACGCTCCATGCGGTTCGGCCTTTAGTCTGTCGACGTCTGTCGATGTTATAGCGGCGCGCAATTAAATCCCCGTTGTGCCTTTGAAGACAGCGGTGTTACGATGACCTTGCAAATACTCCGACGCGAGGCTCGTCCTGTCTTCGTACCTTTAACTTCACGCGTTTTCATATGGAAGCTCCACATGATCTCCCACCTGACGTAAGTAGCAACTCATCCTGAATGTAGGTAGGTAAGTAGGTAGGTAGGTAGGTGAGTGGGCAGGTGAGAGAGAGAGAGAGAGAGAGAGAGGCTGTGCAATTTGAACTGGTGAGGTCAGCCTGGCTACGACAGATGGGGTGTACGGCTACAGTGGTGAGGGATGAATGTGTGATGTTACGGGTACAGCAGCGAGAGGGCAACCAAAAGAGGACGTTGAAAATAAGGTACAAGAAAACATTGCTACCAACGTTCGGAAAGAAATTAAATTTGAAAATGAAATCTCAAATGTCTCAAGATATGCATTCTCAAGTGGAGTGCCGGCCACTGCCCAACACCGCATAGAGTCTCGCATTGCACCTCTACTTTGAGAGACAGCTAAACTAAAACTAAACTAAACTAAAACTAAAACTAATCCAACTAAACGAGGAGCTGTCATGCTCTTCAGGGAGGACAATGGCTAATCACGTTCTCTTTAATTCAATAATGTGCGAAGCTCGCTGAAGAGGAGTGTGTTTGCAATCGTATGAATACGTGCCCCTACTAATTACCCCAGCAAATAACGAACTTCGATTGCTGTCTTGTTATCTTAAGGGACTATTTCTCTGTTCGTAATGCAATTCCCCACTTTTTGCCAATGATCAGTGCTTCTGAAAACACCCATGTATGAGTTGTTAGGTCCAATTGACGACAAAAAGAACGTTAAGCATTATCAGTCGGCAATGCACGTTCAGAAAACAGATTCAGAACCGACTCGCTAAACCTTTTAGTACGTGCCTGCCAAATTTTTTTATCGAGCTGCCGCTTACAATTAACGCTGAACTTGCCGATAAAAATGAAATGTGGGCCTTTTCCTTTGAATGGGGCTTTCCACACATCTACGGATCTAAAGCACCTTAGAACTCACCACTGTACGATTTGAATCTGCTTGGACAGAAAACAACAAAAATGCTGCAAAAGTTCTTATACTGCCTTAAAAGTACACTTATAATTTCCTAATTATTTCATTACACCCGTATTCCCCACTCGCCACCCACCCAGGACATCCCGCATACGTCTAAGCAATGCATCACTCTCCTGCTTTCCGGATGAGCGGTGCCATTTTTGCCGAATAATGAGAAAACCAACGTGACACCTAGGAGACCGGGATAAGCTTGCGAAGAAAGAATGCCATTTTAAAATCCGCCCCATTCGTGGAGAAAAGCCGTTGCCGGTCCCCTCTCAAGGTCAGTGTCGTACACCTTCTGAAAGCTCGCGCAGTAACTGCGGGAGCTCGCAAAGGCAATTGAAACTGCACGGTCCAGTGGCTCAGTGTCCGCCTTCATCTCCTCAGCAGCCGCTGTAAAAATACTTACTCGGGTTCGCTTACGGCTCAGAAATGTTCTCTGAACAGAAGGTGCATCCTGCGGATTGAAAGTGGTTCGACTGTGTTTATTCGGTTCATCGAGCTCCAGCCATGACGCAACTGCACTACTTCTGAATCAGCGCTCAGTCACCTAGAGTTCTAGACAGCGCAGTTCCTTTTGGTAGGAGGCGTAGTCAAGCTGACTCGTCAAGCACAAGAGCCGGACGGGAATAGCATTGCATTGAAAGGAAAAAGGCTATAGGCGGATTCCACCCAGAGAAACACCACTCACTCTTTGATCGCAGGTCCCGTTTTTCAGCCTTTATTAAAAATTACAACGCTCGAGTGACGACGGTCAGGGGGAAGAGAAAGCCCATTTATCGTAAGTTGCGCCGCCGGTAAGCCGGCTTCTTTTTCTTCTTGCCTTTTTTCCAATCTTTCACCTCTTTGTAATAAAAACCAGGATCCAAATGCTGCAAGTTCGATCGCTTTCCGATCTCGGTGGTGGCACTCTGGTGATGACCTCCCACGGCTACTTCATCGGTTAGAGGATTGTAAGAGGCTGTTTGGAGGTGTTCCTGCAAAATATTGCAAAGGCAGGCGTCCAATATTTGTTTTCGTAGCCCTCTTTACGCACGAGTATCCTCTTCTGTTTCTGTGGCTGCTGCTGCTTGTTTTATTGACCTCTTGTTGTCACATATATTTTGAAACGATACTTCTTTTACTTCTTAATTCCTTTCCAAGCGCTTTCCTGGAAACTATACTCACCATGAGGGACGTTAATTAGTTTCGTTTCAAAAAACGCTTTGGTTCAGAGATCAAATCGCAATTAAATGTGGTACTAACTGCCTCCTCGTGTACTACGAATTTATGCGGGACAATATTTTCAGTACGTGGCCATATTGAAAACATGCATACTGCGCTCCTCACGAAGACTAAGGCTTTGAGGGCCCCGTTCGGCGAAAAATATTCGTTGTTGTTGTTAAGGCAGTGAACGCCGCTATTGTAAAGAGTAAATAAAAACACATTTCAGTTCGTACAGGATTTCAATGCGGGTGTTCCTAGCTGGAGCCGAGTGCGGAACCACTGCTCTATCTGAGCACGCTGGCGGTGACCCAAGAAGAGTTACTTTGTTTCATGGGGAGCTGACGCAGATCACGTGACAGGCTACCGTGACAACACGCGAGTAGAACAGATGCACGCGAACTCTGGCGTTGGAGAAGTTGTGGTGTGCGATGGTGCCTGTCTGCCTGTCCAAGTAATTCGCTCTAAAAGTCGAGGAAACAAAAGGAAAGAAAAAATCACGGGCCATCTCCAGTAACGTGAAATCTGGAGAGGGCGAGGCATTGTACAAGTACAGTGTAGCCCATTTATAATGAACCCACTTACAGCGAAATAGCGGTTATAACGAAGTGATCTTGATTTCCCGTCCCAATTTCCGCATTTTCAATGCCTTTTAAGTCCACTTCTTAACGAAGTAAAAAAATGCGACTCAGCGGATATAGCGAAGTTTTTTGTCGAGAACAACAAAAAAAAATCCATCAAACCACCTTTTGAGCTTTCGCGTGAATCAACTAGGCCGACAAACCGCCAATTTTTGGCTCCCGGCAGCCGCTTCGCCCCACTCGGCTCCCTGCGAAAGCTTGCTTCACCGCACCACACGGTCGCCCGGCAGACGTCTCGCGAACGCTTCCCATCTGTTTTCCAGTGCCAGGCGGCCCGACCGCCGCGATCTTATCTCGTTTCACGGCGTACTTCTCTCTTCAAAGAGGAGGTCGTGGGGGCAGCTTCATCGATGCTGCTGCAGCGGTGCTCGATGCTGCTGACATCGATGCTGCTGCAGCGGATGGTGCCGCGGCAGTGACGAGCTTGGGGCAGCTGTGGGAGGCCGCGGGCAATGCAAGCCTTGTCCCAAGCGGGTTGGATTATCTTGACTTTGCCCTGGCGGATCAAGACCTCGTCGCAACGGAGGAGCTCACCACCGTTGAACTCGACGCTAGCGTCTCTGAAAAGGGAAGGAACGGCCACAGATAGCAGTTCCTCGGACGGTGAAGGTGACGACATGGGTGGGCCTCAGCCTGGGACCGCCGGAGCAGCTCTCGCAGCTGTCGACACGCTGCGTATGTACTTGTGCTCCGAACCGGGCAGTTGCGATCTGTTGGACAACGTTGAGCACCGTGTTCTGAAACGCGCGCTCGCGAAACGCGTGCAAGGGACCCTTGATCGTTTTTTCAGAAAGTGTAAATAATTTTATTTTCTTGGTCTGCATAATGTTTGATTTTTTTTTAGAGTCCAGATATAGCGAAAAAGCGGTTATAGCGAAGTAATCTCAGATTCCCGCCAACTTCGTTATAACCGGGCTACACTTTGCCCACGGAGAGGAAACCGTTCGGGGATCGAGGTATACAGCTTTGCTGTAAGTCTCGTGTATTTGAAGCTCGAAGCGTTCTGGCGCGAGGTGTTGGAAAACGAGTATACCGGTGTGTTCCTTTAGTTCGCGTTACGTTCTAGCGCGAGGCGTTGGAAAAAGAGTGTCCCTGTGTTTTAGTACTGTGACTGCATGATACTACGTCGACATCAGACGACAACGACATGAGACTGCGACAGCCGTAGCCCCTAAAGGGTTTCGCCCCTGGAAGACGCTGACACGATATAGCAGTTAAAAGTCTTTGATAAGTGTCACCAGGAGTAGCCGTAATGCGTTCAGCTTAAAATCACGTGAGGATACTTAAATGCCGCCATGAACACTTTTCTAAATGCCTTTTCTTGCCACCGCTGACTGCTTACGGGCCAGGCAGCCCTCGCGCAACGCCGTCTCGTCGGGTGCAGGCCCGCACAATTTTTTTGGCGGGAGGAATCACTCGTCCTGCCAGCAGTTAGAGTGTTCATGGGGCGTTCCCGAAGCGCTACCGACAGTTATTTGAGACTACTTGCCAGTTTTTCCCAGTGTCAGCGGCTGTCAGGGCGCACTCAAACCGTGCACGCTCACTCCTGCTTCCCTTATCCAGGAGCAATCAGAGGGTGGCAGCGCAACGGGGCCCTCGCTCTCTTTATT
>NW_027526422.1:14986534-15091987 GCF_048455015.1 Haemaphysalis longicornis
TGGGGCTAAGTTTCAAGTGTCGTAATGTCTTCTGTGGTTGTCTTATCGAAGGACCGCCACAGATTTTCTATTCTACATGTACTGATGCCCTGTTTCTTTAATGATCTGTAGCCTATACGGAATTGGAATCATAAGGTCTCTTCTCTAGATCCGCCCGAGTTCCACCTGTAATCGTTATAATACTGTAAATTGAAATGAGTGTTCGAACTAAATTTTGAAAAGCAAGAGAAATAATAAAAACATAAAAAATACGGAAAATGATGATTTGCTTAAAGCCTTGCATTTACACAGTAAATTAAGACAATTTATTTAAGAAATTTTGAAAAACCAATAATAAGAAAAAAACGTAAATCAGTTACGAAAAATGTCAAACCGTATATTGCCATGCATTTCCACAATATTGTGGATTTCGCGAAAGTTCCATTTGTAATCGTTATAATAGCGTAAAATAAATGGTTGAACGAACGTTTGAAATTTAAAAAATAAGTGGTATGTAATAAAATTACTAAAATGGTGACTCGGGTAAAGCGTTGCATTTCCACAATATTGCAAATTTCAAGAACTTTCAAATGTAATCGTTATAGTAGCGTAACTGGAAATAATCGGTTGAAAAAAGTTTTGAAGGAATAAAAATGCGAAAAATATATAAAAATACGGAAAATGGCAACGCCCTGCAGTTCCTAAATAATTCAGATTTTGCGGAAACTTCATCTGTAAAAGTTAAATTAGCGTAAATGTTGATATTTGGTTGAACTAAATTTCAAAACACTAGAAAAGAAGAAAAATATAGAAAAATTGCGGAAAATAGGGAACGGTATAGTGCCCCGCGTTTCCACAATAATGCAGATTTCGCAAAAGTTCTATATGTAATCGTTATAATACCGTAAATAGAAATAATTTGTCAAACCAAATTTTGGAAAAAGAATAATGCAGTTTTTTGTGGAAGTTCCACTGTAACCGTTATAATAGCGTAAATAGGGGTTTTTAAAAAAATGGTTTTTTAAAAAACTCGCACTCAAGACAAGCGGCGTAAATGCTACACATTAGTAGACGATTGTCTGAATTTCTGCAGAATTTCTTCGTACACAAACAATGTTATGGTTGCGACATAACTATGATTTAGTGGTTTCGGTGTGCACTTGTGATGGACTCTACAGCCTTTCTTTGAATGCTTGTTTTTTCTACTTCAAATCGCAGTTTTTCGACTCCTACCTTCAGGGCTCGAAAGAAAGTGCTCTTGATCGCAATCGGCGTTATTGGGAAGCCTCAAGGCTACTGAAAGCTGCGCGAAGAGGGGGAATGCAACTTGTTCGATAATTCGGTAATTTTATAAAATCGCATTTCACAAAACTAGTGTTAAACTTTACCGGATCGATGGGTAATCACCGGTATAGTAGTTCTGACATCTGACTTCAAAAACAAACGTGTCCTCTTCAGTTTCAAAGGTACGCTACTCCCTTTTCAGCATGCAACCAATCTCCTTTGAACTCACCGTATTAAAAAACTTTTTTCAGACATTTCAGAATCCTCATGTTCTATACACCAGATTTCCTTACCGGAGGTGGCCTTATTAACTAATACAACTACAAAATGAGGTTCCCGCGGCAATGAGAGACGCTCTTTTATACTGCGGCTAACTTTCATTACGCAATTTATCTTCTAGGAAACAGCCGCAGCTCATCTTGCTTGTCGATGATCAAGGAGGCTGGGATGATGGCTCCCAAATTAGAATGCTCTGTACCTCTAAACTTCAGCCAATATTATTTTTTTAAGTTATCTTATTTTCAATTTGCATATAAAAACCCTAAACAACCTTAGCACCAAAGTTTCACTCGTGGTTTTCCTGTTGATAGGGTGATGAATAGGAAAAGGGCAATCATTTGCCAAAGCAACGCACGTAAGAGATAAAAACATCATTAAAAAATTTGCGCGTTGCATGGAGAGCAGCGATTAATGGTGTACTTTTCATAACGCAAATCCTTAAAGCACTGTTGCGCCTAATCAATCTCTCCTTTCATAAAAATATGGCGCGTTTTTTTTTTCCTCATTCATTTTCCTCCCAGCATTGCGCCCTCCTGAGTTCCCAGAAAAAGCTCTTACGTGTGCGCCGCATATTCAAAGCCCGCAGGACTTTCGCAAACCTTGAAGTTGTAATCATTACGCGGCACTTTGCAGTTCTCCTGCTCGATATTTATTCGTTATCGGGGAGCTTTCTAGGGAAAGTTCCCCTTCTTTTATTCGTGTAAAAAGATGACTACTACCCACGCTTTAATAATCCAGAACATTTTCTTATTCTTCTATCCATAAAGTAGCCCAGGGCAGGGAATTTTCTGTCTTCTTTTCGAAATAAAATATGATTTCACGTTGTCAACTTGTCCTCTCCGCGGGAATATTGAATTACTCAGGAACCTTTCAAGCGCATACAAAGTATTAACCTCGCTTAGAATGAGTAATAATGAAGAAGAATGTAGTATAAAATGCCTGGGTATAATCTAAAGCGGGCGTAGAAAAACAGGGGCCAGCATTATGAAATGCAGAAATGAGGACCTGTCTAGGATTTGATTCAGAAAGATGATTTATAGCTTCAATTACTTTAGGCTACACTTGTAACAAGAAAAGTATAAGTGACATTTTAGCGCAATATTTTGATTTCATAAAATATTTCCCTTTTCAAAATTTATTATTTAAAGCCGTGGCCTGAAGGCCTTGCGTGTAAAGTTTAAAGGAGGTCAAAGGGACAGGGACTGCCCAGAGATCCGACGTAAAAATTGGTTGGGGATCATTGAAGGGATGTTATTTGTAACTGATGGTGGACAGATAGAGTCGGGCGCAAACTTAGCACACATGCTGCCAAGCGGGGCCACTACTGCCGCCAGCTCCACTAAAAGACAGTCACCAGGTGCGAGCTAACACTCTCGGTGTGCTGATTCCGGCTGGTAATGGTTGGCGCGCAGTCGGCTTTGTAGGTTTCGCCTGTGCCCGATCGCAGCATAGACAGCGTGCTCATTACCGGGCGTTTCTACGCTTGTGGCTCGCGGATGCGGCCTCGCACGCCCCAGCAATGTGTTCCAGGTTTCTTATCGCGCGAACCCTAAAACGGAATAAACATGCTATACCCGGAATAGCTCATGTTTCCCCTGCCTGAAAATTCATCATGGTCAGCTTGGAAGCGCACGCTCGTGCTCTTAACATTTATTTTGCTAGATTGCAGCCTATAGGGACTCTGCAACACCACCGATAAACGCTTTCACTCTTTCCTTCGTGTGTGGAAGCAATGCCAAAGCCAGAGTTATCGCCAGCCGGGAGTGGCACTGCGTGATTTGCTCGTCGCAGCAGATACGCCTCTAAGTTACAGTTTGCTTTTGTGGCTGTATTTTTAAATAGGCTATCGAATGCGTTTGTGGCCGAGTGACCCAGGCCACTAGGTCGCAAGTCGGAAGTTCGAATCCTCGAAAGTTTTTTTTAAGTTGATTTATTTGTTTTGGGGGAATATTTTTTTTCTGAATTCACAATTTTTGCGCTGGAACCTTCATGTCGCCACGGGCGAGTTCGCAGAACGGTTGCAGACTGACAATAACGCGCCAGCGAGTTTTCGTTGGCCTGATGTTACCAGAAGCACCGACTGCTTGTGGGCACAGTCCCGAATCAGGCGACCCTTGGGCTGGTGCGAACACGCACCTTACGATACAGGCACGAGCAAGGCAAGCTACAAAGATGGGGGAAAAGCGCATCGCATTTGATTGCCTGCACTGACGTGAGGAAGGCGTTCATCCACTGTGCACGCCTCGGCTAGTGATTGTTGCGATTCCAAGCCGTGCTGGTAGGCTTATCTGGCGCAATTACAGCGGACAACGTGGCAGAAGCGCGGTGTGCCGATTACTCAGATATCGAGAATGCCCATCCAACAATATCGTCGGATGTCAAGCATGTTGTTTCAGAGAACCTAAACCGAAACGGGATTAAATTCTGACCATGGACATCGTCCAATCACGTAGCACCTTTTAATTACGTCACTGCGGTTTGTTGGTGCGGCCGCCGCAAAGCGCCCATGGTAATTTTTCTTCTTTCAGGCTTTTTAAAATATATACCGCCTGATCGCCCGGATAAACGATGAAACGTGAATTTTTTTTGGCCAGTCTACGCAGCGCAAGAAAAAACAGGAGCTTGATAAGTTCTTTTCTGTGTCCCTTTATGTGCCTCAGGAACGGCGCTGTATTTTGCAGATACAATGTATCGCGCTGTTCGCGTTTGGGGTACACGGCAAAACATTCTTGGGCCTTAAAGTCGGTACGTGTGTTATGAAGCTCCACCCTGTGTTACATACTCACACAGCATCTCATACTCAGGGGAGTGTATTGAACTATTGGGCAACGCTCTTAAGCCGGAACGTTTGCGCAGTCTGATCCGAGAAGCTGAAGAGAATACGCAAGACCCTATTCTACCTTGCCCATGTTAATGACGCAAATATACGAAATGAGCTCCTGGAAGGAATTTGCATGAGACCGACTCATAATTTTTATTGGGCTTCGTCTCTAATGCGCGCAGTGTGCAGCAGTCGGTGCTTGTCTCGGCTTCATGGCTGCAGCTGTGAGGCAAGCTCGTGCAGTTAGCTGGACGTCGGGGCAGAGTAGGCAATAAACGGCCATTCCTCGGCAGCCTTCTGCGCGACTGAGAAGGAGGAGGAGGAGGAAGGCGGAAAGCGAGCAGGCGTTGGCTCTTTCATTAACCGAGCTTTGGCGCCGGCCTTCAAAAGAAATGTGCGCGCGCTTAGTGATTTGCGACCTTCATTCTTGGCCCGTCCCTTTTTCCTTCAGGTATTACCGTCGCACTCTCCACTCAGCTTACAAGTGGGCACCCGTTATGGGTCCTGTAGAGCTTGAGCTACGACCTTAGCTGCACTGCCTCTCCTAGCAGCGGTAGCGTTGCACAATTGCCGGGCCAACCCGCCCGCTATGCCGCTGCATCCGCTACGCCGGCTCTCTACGATTGCATCATCCACTTACGAGACGGGGAAAATCGAAGCGGCTCATGTCTAGGCATAGGCAAAAGGTGCACTTGAGCCTAATTTACGCAAGAATAGCGAAACCTGTAGGTACGTTTCCTCGTGTTCCCAAGGTGTTTGAAATCGGGACGGAGTCGTATGTAACTGTTGGCTACATTGGACGCAGCCAACTGGCCGACGTAAAATACTGACAGTTTTCCCGTTTTTAGCCCTTATTTCGCCGCTATTCGCAGCTTCGACGCCCCCGAAAGAGCATTGACCGGACATCTGCGTCTCGTAATCACGTCCTAGCCCATCGAGCCCGACGGCCACTTCTCCCCTGTCCGTATAGATCACCGAGCACTAGCATGCCTCCGTGTATTAACGAGCAATATGGATGCCGAACGGATTACATGAGTTATCGGCAGGGAAGGAAGAAAGCTTCCATCGCTCTGATGAAGCATGGCGTTTCATCCCGCTAGACACTAACGCCACGAGTTGACTGAGAAGAAGCATCAAGATTCTCAATAGTGCAATAGAAACAAAGGGACCGAAAAAATGCAGGCTAGAATCCCACATGTGCGGATTTTTCCCTTTAAATGTAAAAGGTGTGTGTCAGGGAAACGGGTTGTTTCTGACGCAACCGGGTGTGCCGCACTTCCTCATTTCGTATATTTGCGTCATTAACATGGGCAAGGTAGAATAGGGTCTTGCGTATTCTCTTCAGCTTCTCGGATCAGACTGCGCAAACGTTCCGGCTTAAGAGCGTTGCCCAATAGTTCAATACACTCCCCTGAGTATGAGATGCTGTGTGAGTATGTAACACAGGGTGGAGCTTCATAACACACGTACCGACTTTAAGGCCCAAGAATGTTTTGCCGTGTACCCCAAACGCGAACAGCGCGATACATTGTATCTGCAAAATACAGCGCCGTTCCTGAGGCACATAAAGGGACACAGAAAAGAACTTATCAAGCTCCTGTTTTTTCTGAGCCGAATAAACTGCAAGTCACTGTGAAAGGATACCAGCAGCGCAGTTTTTTCCGCACAGGAAGAGTGGTTTTGTCCCACCGCACTAATTTTATTATTTTTTATTTAGTATACATACTGCAGTCCTTTAAGAACCAAGCAGGAGGGCAGAAGGGAAAGGTACATGACTCACATGGAAGCGGTGAATACATATCAATCACCATGCTTTGTTCACACACACAAAAAGTATAAATATATACACAAATACATACACATACATACATATGTACACACATATGCAGGTAACAAGTAACGGCATGATCATAATAAACAAAAACCGTTGCACAATGGAAAACTCTGCAAACTAAAAAGTTACAACGATCACACTATGTTCCTACGTCGAGGGAAACAAAACCTTCGTACAACAGAAGTCGTACAATAAGATACCACCCTAAATGTTTCCACATCAAGAGCAACAACAAGGATAAAGCCAATACGCAAATTTCCAAACAACCAAAGAAATTCACAAATAAAACATCCTCAGCCATTCAAGAGCTACACGGAAAACAGAAAAGTACAAGCCATCAGAGGGCAAACCTCTGACACAAACATGCTTATTATTCTAGGGCAGCGAACACCTTCGCTGAAAAATCAGCTGCAGTTCGCGCAGAGAAAACCGAACTCGGTAACGCATTCCACACCGCAATTGTCCGCGGGAAGAAAGAGTATTTGAATAGATTTTGTGAGTCAAAGTGGCCTATCATCCCCGCTTCACTTACGCGGAAAGGGATGATCCAACTCGTTTTTCGGGATGAGACCGCACACGCGCCAACACAATTATTTCCCGACTTCTACAATTACCAGCTTCAGCGTTAAGCCTTCCAACGCCATGAAACATGCACACCAGAGGACGGGGGTGCTGCGGCCTGGCGCACGAGTCCTAAATGAACGTACGGCATCTTTCACTTGGAGTGGCAACGTGTTCGCTGGCGATGATGGCGCTGCCGGGAGCGACGCTTCTCCGTGGAGCAAGGTTTCTTCCGCCAGTCTATCATCCGGGCACTCTCGCTGCACGCCGAGGTTGGCGCGGGCTTTCCAGCCGCGCGTGATTCTTTACGGCCAGTTGGTTTGCGCTGACGTTTACGAGTGGAGCGACGAGGCAGTCTCGCTTGATCACGCAGGGAGAAAGCTACCCGACCGAACTGCGCGTACTCCCTGGGGCCTTAGCAAGCGACACCGCAACCAGGTGACGCTGCTTCGCTTCTCGACAGCACTCTTATTAAGCTTCTGCCGCTTCACCACGGTGAATGAGCACAGCTTGTACAAACATAGAGCTTCATACTGAGACGTACTAGATTCAAATACAGCGCCAGTGAAAATTCTCATTACATCTACACCATTTCAAGTGTTCTGCGGGCAAAGTTTCGAGTTCGTGAGTGAATTGCGGGCTTTGGAAAAATGCACTCGTTTATGACTTGAAAGCAGTGAGCGCGTTTCCGGCTGTTCTCGGACAAATCAATGCTGAAGAGAGCTAGAATTTTGAGTGTATAGGGAAAATGTCAGGGTTCTGCACCAGCACAGTTTGAAAGTTGCATATGAAGTCAACCTTTTACGGAAGCTTACCAAATGTTCTTTTTCGCTCCTTTTAAAGGAGCTATGTGAAACACGAGAATTTTCGCCTAGTGTCTTGATAGAAATAATGATAGAAAACATCTAAAAGTTGCGGGAAATATAGGACACCTCATGAATAATGGACAGACCAGGTTTTATGGCCGTGCGATATTTACGTGCTCTGACTGGCTTCAACGCGTTATACTCATGTTTGTTTGCCGCCTTGCTTCAAGAACTGAGTACTGCACAGAGTATAATTTTGATAGCAACTGGAGCATTTATGGCATAATGACTCCGTAATGTAACAAAGTGCATTTAGTAATTTCCTTCAAATCTTTATTTATGGCCATAAGGGTTTCAGCGAAAATTACTAGAGCATGTTCTACCCCTATTCAGAGGCGCTGTACGCCAGTCGTTTTATGTTTGTCCACCGCCCTCAAGCAACTAAACGCGGAAATGTTAAATTATGCAGGAATACCAAACAGGCGGCCTAATCAAGCTAGATGATCAAATCAGCTTTTAGAAAAAAAATTAGTGCCCTTCCACTCTGTGAAGAAGGATGACCTGGAAAGATGGACGCAGTCCACGGAGTTCACAAAAAAACACAATTGTTGTAATTTGCGATGGAGCACAATTCCTTGCCAATTAGCTGAATGAACCTCTGAAGGACCCAAGCTCTGCTCTTGCAGACAAACATAGAGCTGCCTGTGTCGCGCCCGAGTCATAAGCATCTTACTCTTTGTGTAACACACAAACCCAATCCCTTCTACCACTAAGGACTCCGGACAGGCCCCATTGGGCCGTTTAACGTCCTCATTTAAACCTTGCACCAGCCCAACGGACATGCCATCCATCAGCACGGGCATGAAACCTATAGCTGTGCGTGCACGCCCTCCTACTCCCTCCGACTACTTCGCACTAGAAACCTCCGCACGCATAAACCGGCAACCGATCATGTGGGCGTGCTTAGAAGTGACAGACGTGGTTTAAAATGTACCCTGAAAGCCCTCTGAATACGTGATATTGGCTCCCGCCGGCGTTCCCAGCGGGCAAGTTGCTGTTCATCCGGGAGGGATTCGCCGCTACTCCACGAGCTGAACTTGAAGTGGTAACGGTGGCGCTAGCACCTTTCTGTTACTTTTGCGCCCGTTCGTCCTTGTGTTCCGGCCAGCGCTTCAATTCTTGCTCTTCTTCCTCCAAACGAACGGCATGCATCCGTCTCATAGCGATTTAAAACCTTGAAGCCCTTGAGCTCTATTCTCGAGTACAAACATGTGGCTGTCCGTTTCCCTTCCCCCTCGTAAGAGAGAGAGAGAAAAAATATTGCATCTTACTGTCTGCGTAAGATGTCTGTATAACACATCAACCCACACCCGAACCACTCGATTAAGGAAGACAGCCGACTAAGCGCAATTAGCCATGTAATTTCGACAGCTAAATCTTCCACCAGCACAACCGGCCTTTCATCATTTTTTTGGTCGTGGCGTGAAGTCTATCTGTGCTTGCACGCCCCTCGCCCCCCTTTTCCACCCGCAAATCATGCACGCATAAACCGGTAACCGGTGATGGCGCATACTTAGGCGTGAAAGACACCAACGAAAATGTCGCTCGGAAGGCCTTCCAAGCTGAAAAAGAAATGTGGGCTCACGCCAGCATTCCAACTGGGCAAGTTTCCCTTCAACCGGGAAGAATTCGCAGCTACTTGGCGAAGGGGAATTTGTGCGGAAACGGCGACGGCAGGTTTCGGTAGTTTTAGGGGTCACACCTTTGGCAACGGTTAGCTGGGCTTCGCGGCAGTGGCGTCTGTTTATAGCCGCGTAACCGAGTGAGCGAACGCAACAGCGACGAAAGAAAGAAAACGGAGATGAGTGTCTACTGAAGGGTTAGGTGGAGTACGATACGTGCGGCTACGGCGCCATTTGTCTCACTGCCTTTCCCTCGCACATGTCTCATGCGTCGCCACCAACGAGCGCCCTTCCCCTGACACTTTCCACAAACGCTGTTCAATTTTCCGCTAATCCAAACCACGTGACATTTGCGCGGGAGGTTCGAACATGATTTGCAACATGCGCGCTGCTAGGAACCAGCAGAGTAGCCCACGCCGGCGTGGGTTCGCTGATCACGCGAACACTTCCTGAGACGCAACAGAAATGCGCCGTGACCGAGAAGACTGCAGCTCGCGCTGCGCACAAATTTCTTATTAGGGAGTATAGTAATCGTCAGCGCATTTTTTATGCCCATCCGTGCTTCTTCTTAGTTTTCCCAATCGTCTGATAACCGCACTACAGCCGTTCGCTACCAACTGCGCAAATTGCCAAAGAGGCATCGTTGTAGGCGATCGGTAAAATAGTTGTGACAGCGGTGTCAGCGGGGATGAGGAGGAGCCCCGGAGCGGCGCCGACTAAAACGGTGACACCGGAATGAAAACTGAGGGGGTTAGACATATACTGCTTTGCAGTAAAAAATTGCTACTGCTAGAAGCCGTCATAACCGTACTGTCGGATGTTTTACAAAGCGCGTCGATGTTTTTACAATGACGGGAGATAACTCAGTGTGACCCCAAATTTTGCATTTCAGGGGATGGTGGCAATGTATCAGGAGCGAGAGAGGGAGAGAGTAAAACATAGTTGTTGGCTTCATCGTATAGTCTATGACCTGCTGCTCCGTGTGAGGGTGTGGGAAGGGGAAATAGAGCATAGACAGGGCGTGACAGGTATGATGATAGACATAGAGGTGATAGTTTACCTTTTATACCATGCAGTTGAGCTTATAACCACATCCCTGCGTATGTAACGCCCTGGCGGTTCTTTTACGGTACTGAAATAAATAAAAATAAAGAAATATACAAAACGCCTACGCCATGTACAGTACATGTTTAATAGTTCACTAAAACGGGATTGGGCAACAGCCCGGCTGTCAAACCTATGTTTTTTTAAGAATTCCAGATGCCCTAAAGGCCTTGTTTGAACACTGAGGGTCTGGCCAGGGTCCCAGCATGACGTCCCCAGACAATGCCAGATTGTCTCACCGGGCGAACGACGTGGCTAACGTTACACGGTGATGCGCCTAGCAGGGATAGTTGCCCAGCACATGTTCAATAGTCTCCGGTATGATACACGATTCACAGTCAGGGTCACTCGAACCACGGATGATGTGTTTGTAGTGGTGAGTAAAAGTTACGTTGAGCCGCAGTCGATGGAACAGCGACGACTAACTTTGCTGAATCCCTGGGGGCATGCTAAACCTGCAATGATGGTCCAGTCGATAGAGCCTTCTGTGTCCGTGGTCAGGGTGGGCCCAGAAATCCGTCTTGGCGTCGCGAAGTACAGCAGTGAAAATAGCGGTGTTGTCTGGCCTTGCGGAGAGAAGGCGCACGACTACTGCCCCTGATGAAGCCCTGTAAGCCTCCGCGTCGACCCATTGATTGCCCGTCAACCCACAGCGGTCTGGAACCCACGGAATCGTCGAACATGGATGCATCAGGAGATGTGCGGATAAACCTTACGCCATGCATCAGAAGATCTGCGGATAAAGTGTATGTGCGTGGGCTAATGTCAAGACACTGACGGCAAGGCAACGTTGACATTGCAGACGAATGGAAAGTAATTTGGCTGCGACTGACACATACGCACTCACAATTCTCACAAGCGCAGTCCAGTAAGGATGACACGTGCCGTCAGAAGGTGATGTCCGACTCATATGGATGCACCTGTAAGGCTATGGACGCACTATAGTATAAATCTATAAGGCCGTCGCCTGTAACACACGTAGAAAAGCTTCAGGTATCTGCTTTATTTTTTATACAGAAAAGACGGCCACCAGCGTGCGTGGGATAGCCCAGCAAAAGGAAAGCATACGTACATTTGGGCTGAAACGACCCACTCTTTTCCCATCTGTCACCAAAAATGAAGCGCGAGATATTCGCGAAAACACCAGCTGTCGCCCAAGGCAGCCATTTGCGCACGAAACGAGGTGTATCGGAGGAAGACTCAAGAAAGCTGTTTGGTAATATGACGCCACGATGCGCTCGGCGGCTGTTGGTGTCCAGTAGGGATGACCACGGCCTTTCTAAGGGCACCAGAGGCAGTGACGAAGGGAAACAAACAGGGCATAGGCCATTCCGTCCAAAAGTTTAAATCACGGTACCCACTCCTACCCCCTTCGATGAAGGTTTCCCTTCCTTCCCCCCTCTTCCCGTCGGGTTCGATCTCTACGAAGCCTTCGCAACCGCAGTGCGCATTCACCTTGCTCTATTTGTGAAACGGTTTTCGGGATATTCTCTGCGCAAGGTGCAATTTATAAGACTCTTTTTAAATGAGGGGTGGCCTTCTTGGTGTGTCTCTAAATATATTTTACATCCCTTTCTACGGTTTGGGTGTCCGCACGAACAAAAAAAAAAGCGAAATAAGGCGGAAGCCTAAATAGAAGCGGATGGCCATCCATTTTTTCAGGCGTTAGGTGTGCACTAATGGCGCGTTATGGAGTCTATACCTCCCACGAAAGCGAAATTCCGTACCATTTTCTACGTGCGACGCAGTGTTTCTTCGGACTTCCGCCATCTTAGGTTGAAGTGAACGGTAACGGAGAGCAAAATTCTCGCACTCCAAGATTTAGCCAAGAACTAAAAGCTGTCAGAATCAACACATCAGCGAGACCAAATGCGCGAATTCGGTGAATACCGACGCCCAGCATGCGATTTGAGGGGAAAACAGAATCGGCGCAAAGACAACAGCGTATGCCTTGCGTGCACCGGTGAAGCAGGCTAGAGGAAAACTGGGGGAATACGTAGCTTACGGCCTACTTAAAGGGACCCAGAAAAGCCTTCTGTAAAAGTTACAAAAGGCCTGTATTGTCACGTAGTACCAATATAGCGATGCAATGCCGTTGGAATTATTGATCTACATTCAGTATTAGCTGCGCCAGAAGCAATTAAAGGCACCTCTCCCCACTTGCCGATCGACTCCTCCTCCCTCTCTGCCTCCTTCAAAGCAGCTAGCTACATTCCTGCGCCTAGGCTCGCGTCAATCACTGCGGACCCGCCTTTGCCGCCTTTGCCTCGGGATCGCGCAGGAAGGAGGAAGAGCAGCCGGAAGCCAATGGCAGTGACGCCGCCGGCGGCCGACCTTGCCGGCGATTGGGCGAATCAGGGGGCGCCTTCGCCGTTGCGTCGGCAGCGATCGCCGTTGCGTCACCCCCGGTCGCCGTTGCGTCAGCCGCGGTCGGCTCGCTGCGGCGTCGCGCTCATCGGCTGAGAAAGGCGATCTTCAAAAATTGTTTACAAATTATCTGTACAACGTATGGGGCTCACACTTAGCTCAAAAATCCCCCGTTATGTGTTCTACCACCTGAATGCATTTGATTGCCACCTTCACAAAGCTTTTCGGGGTCCCTTTAAGGGTTGTCTGTTTTTCGATGGCAATCGATCCACCAGTCGACGTGCGTGTCGAGGGATCCTTTATTTTTTTTCCCGACAAACACGCGTTATTTTGGCTGGCATCCGCCTTTTTTTCTGCTTATCCTTCATGTAGGGGCGTGTTCATAAGATCTTGTGTTCCCGTTGGGACCTGAAGCGGTTTCATTAGTCCACATGTAATAGAGAAAAAACAAAGTCTTCTTCTTTACAAAAACATGGGGTTAAAAGTTGTATCATATAAATTGATTAGTGGTTTTTTTTTGTTTTTAGGACGGCTAAACTTGGGAGCCCCCAAGTTACCTTTTCTATTACCTGCATATTCGTGCCGAAAGCCCATCACATATCCTTGGTTGTGTATTTGGGACATATAACTGGGTTAATGTTACCGCTAGTTCAAGTGAGCCGGCTCGCATATATTACGCAGTCAACTGATGGGTCGAAGCAGGCCACCTTTACTTTTGTTCACCCAGTAGGGGGTCGTTCGTTGGGTTGGCGATGTATGACGTGCACACCACATGTTCACCTGATCCTCTTTTCATCTCCAGAGCACAGCTGGGAACGTATACGCGAAGCGATATCCGCAGCTCTAGCCACTCCAAAGTTCATAGCAGCACCGCTATTCTCCTCCCCCATCCCACCGCTGCTATTACCCATTAGTAAATGCAGGTGACATGAATCACGCAAATATTTCACGACCAACAAATATGCTATTATTTCATCTTTTACTAGCGTTCAATGTGCTATATGATCCTCATTGCAGGAACAGTACGAGTGTGCGTGCGTGCGTGTGTGTGTGTGTGTGTGTGTGTGTGTGTGTTTGTGTGTGTGTGTGTGTGTGTGCGTGCGTCCGTGTGTGCGTGCGTGCGTGCGTGCGCGTGCGCGTGTGTGTGTGCGTGTGCGTGTGCGTGTGTGTGTGTGTGTAATATAAAGATTTGGCCGTGTTTTTGGATAACTATTACAAAACCAGCGCAGCTGAAACAGAGACTTAAGACAGAGATGACTCACACAAGATGTGACCCGCCCTTACGGAGGCCGTTACCATGATGGATGTTTGAAGTGAAACCTCTTAAAGGAAGTTTTTTTTTCTCCAATTTTCACCATAGGTCTTAAAAGGCCGGCCGAGGTACCTGATCCGTGAGCAGCGGCAGGTGATCATAAGACTGCGTCAGAAGACTTGGGGTATTTGGAGATCATTTGGAGTACTCTAACAGCATTAAGATGGATTATCTTTTAATAAGAAGCATTTTCTCGTGAGTCTGTTTTCTTTCATTTTTTATCTTAAATCCGAAAGATCCAGCCGAGGTATCTGATTCTCGAGCCCCGGGATTTCGATCGCAGTTATACGTTAGCGGGAGCGGGATATCACTGATTCCACTCCTCGTGTTAGCAAGAAATACAAGAGGTATGCGGATCGTCCGAAACCTCTTAGTTCAATGTCATGAAAACATGATCCTTTTGTAATAAAATGGCTGCGGCTTTGCTCCGCTAACCTTGGATATGCAAAGCAAAAGCTTGGCTTAGTCTGGTTGAGTCACGGTTTTGCTTGGTTAAACTTTGACGTAGCTGTATTGCCGACCACAGCTCAAAGCCTTTCGGTCAAGTGCAACGCTCACAGAAGGAGGCCCGGCGAAATGCAGCGTTCATTCACGGCGAACGCGCCGTTCCTCTTCGCGGGGCGCGAGACGAGTCACGTAGCCCGAGACGGCCCAGCGGCGCATTCATGGGGTGCTGTGGGGGTGGTCGTCTGGCGATCAGCCGATCGGCCACAACCGCGACTGCGGCCGCCGCTCGTGCTGAGCAAAACGACTGAAAACGGGGCCTTGTGCGCAGCGCCGAAAGCGGGCCCGGTGAATCACGTGATGGGCTTCGAGGGGTGTGGCGCCGGGGGTGAGTCTCCGGAAAAAAGGTGAAATTGCGCATCTGGAGCGAAACCGCCGGATGAAAGTAGTAAAGCTTTGCTTTAAGAAACACTGACATTACGGAGATATGAAAAGTATGTTAGTTTTATCTCGAGCCTTTCTTCGCCTATTGATCCTGTTGTCAGTGGCTTGGCCAGCTGCGTTTACAGGGAGCTCCTGCCACCGCCTTGCCTGCAAAGGGTGCACCCCGGCATATCCATCGTAATAGCGAAAAAACAACTGTAGTATTAATTCCAAGTAGAACAGTGAGGGCACACTAGTTGCATAACTCGTACTACTGGCGTGGCTCACGCAAGATGATTTATTTCCTATAAACGATCCAGTATTCTTACCAGCGGATTCCTGTAAGGCCCTAGCTAGTAATAATCCCAAGCCAAAGAATGCTTTGCATATAAAGAATATAAAGACCATCATTGGAGAACCAACTCTACATAAATATTTTGTTTTGACTCTACATGGAATGCAGTTACCACGGTAGAAATTGAAATTAGTTAAGCAACTGCGAATATTACTATGGTAATTGCAAATGAAATTCAACATGCTTACAGAAGTGTCTTAAGAAAGAATATTGCACAATTTACCTTAAGATACGTGCTGTTTCTGGGACCCTACCCCTCCGTGAGAACACAGTTCACATGAAAATTAGGGAGTAATGTCAACTTTCTAACATTTTTTACAACCTCTCTGTAAGCAAACTATTTATCAGAAAGGTGCGATACACAGCACTGTTGCGTGGTCGCATTAGCAGTTTAAGGTGATAAAACTTGTTTTAAGAACATTTTATGCTAATATCGCATAAAGTGATTATTCATGCCTGCACAGAAAATGTCAACAATCAGCCGGCTAGTTCAAATTCACAAGACTTCGAATTTATGACAGTATTTACAAACCTAATACACGTATGGATTGAGAATGAAGGCAGAATTTTCGAAAAAGGCAGTTTGTAGTATGTGTTTGTATGTCTTAGTTGTATGTCTTCTGTCGTCTGGTTATTGAGTATTTTATTGCATGTGCGCTGCTTGTCATAAACATCAAATGCAACAGTACCCTTTTCCATTGAGTGCTTTTCCAATTCCTGGATATGTACAAAAGCAAAAACAAACAACAGCAAAAGGCGAGATATGAGAAAGGAAGATTACTTGACCGGTAGTAGAGATATATCAGCCGTTTCTTCAAAGATTGTCCCTTCGTCTGGCAATGTTTAAGCACTGGTTCTCTATTTCTTCTCCTCCGGAATACCATTTTATGTGGAAATAGAGTCGCCGCAAACTAAAATAAATCAGCAGATCGGTTTCTTATTCATGCCACAGAAACAGCAAAGCGCGTAGGACAACAATGACAAAAGGGCAGTATGACTAGCGGTTCCAAGAGCCCATTGCAACGAGTACCAAGAACAAAATTTCCAAAGTTGTTACAACGAAGTACCAAGAACAAAAAACACTAAGGCCTGGCAATAAGGCTGGCAGTACTTGTAAAATAACTAAATAAATAATATTTGGAGGAAATATTACCCAAAAAGCTAGGAAAATCTGAGAAAGTGCATGTGCGTCGACTTGCGACGAAGTATACTCCGCAAGAAAAGAAAAACAGTGCTGGGGTGCTAAGCAGCTTACGTGTAACTACGGGACCCGGCGAGCGGCTCTTTTCTCGTTGTTTATACTTTGTTCCGTACGGCACAGTCCTCACGCAATTTGGTTTTTGCGTTGCGAGCAGATATTATGACCGACTCGCTTAGCGTTTTTTTTTATGGTGGAGGAGAAGCAGTTACTAAACTCGCACAAGTTATAACATACACGCTCGTTCTGTCAAACGAGATTAAAGATCCATCACAAAGATCATCTAGACGTGATTGTATAAGTTAATGCGTCCCATCTCCTGGGCATGTGGCAGAATAATCTCTAGTAATTATTTCCTGGACGTCTGAGTAACTAAAGCGCAACGCCATCAAACACAAATTTCGCACCCATGCGTATTCCGACACAGTTATTTATTTACAGAGAATACATGCTACTCTTACTCATTGCATTTTATTTTCTGCCACTTTAGCCGCACTGCTAGTAATTATGCTAAAATCAAACTTCCATGTCTGGATGTCTTGTACACAGTCGAATCTCCGACAACGCGGGTAACGACGCTGTCTCACCTTGTCTCTTGGAAAGTCTAAAACGGCATGTGAAGTTGTGACAGAGGAATTAAGTATTAGAATTTATATAATTGCGATGAGAGAATGATTACTAACTCATACCTTCGCCTAGTTGGGGTGTTCTGTAAAGTAACGTATGTGCAAAGCTTCCATGAAGTCCCAGCCACATCTTCCCATTGTAGTAAGCGGCATTCGCTGCGGTTAGGGCTGCAGAGAGCTAACGCCTAATAGTTACAAGCAAGGCCTGCGCATTTGCGTGTCTCGACCGTTATTTGTAATGAGGTGGTTGATAACTCAACTACAGGTTTGCTCGCGCAAATTAATCCAATCACCATACAATATCATCCAGTCGCCGGTAAATTTAATCCGAGTGCCATCTAATTTAATCCAGACGCCATGAATTTAATCCAGGTTCCAGCTACCAATTTAATCCCTTTGCCAACCAAATTATTCCAGCTATCAGTAGAATGTTCAGGAGTGTTTTGCGCGAAATCAGGCGCAGCTTTGCGGAATTTGTTGCGCGTGGGTTGGTGAAAACATAGTGTTTCTTGATTTACAATGTCCAAAATATCATATGTGCACAGCTGAATGGACATTTACTAACACCCACATGCCAGGAGAGCGGCCTCCTTTGATCCGTTGATGCCGTGTGCTGATCGTCTGCGAGATTGTCAGAAGTGTCGTCTGCTCGCGTAATGTTAGGCCAGAAGATTTGCCAGCGTTACGCGAGTAGACGATACTTCTGTCGCGAGCAGGCTATATTACTGACGATCTCGCAGACGGTATTATAATTATGAGGTAATGCTTAACGCTGCAGAAAAGCATTCATTAATAGGAAATCAGAATGCAAAGGGCATTTAAGTAATGTGTTTTTCTAAAGGAGCTCCTCAAGGCATTGTTTCGCGAAAAGCAGACGATGCTTCTTGCGTGTGTTATAGACCAGAGCCCTTGAAAATTGTTGTCGACGGCGCTTTCGCAGGCGATCAGCTGACATCATGTGGAACCAATGGCCTGATCGTGTTAGTAAATGTACATTAAGCTGTTCGCATAATTTGCACATAATGGCTCAAGAAACACCACGTTTTTACCACACTATGCGCAACAAAGTCCGCCAAGCTGTGCCTAATTTCACACAAAACACGTCCTGGACTTGCTTCTGGTAGCTTGACTAATTTGGTTAGCGAAGGACTAAATGGGTTGGCACTTGGATTAAATTCGCTGGCACCTGGATTAAATTACATGGCGTCTCGATTAAATGAAATGGCGCTTGGATTAAATCGACTGGCACGTGGATTAAGTGGAATGGCGATTGGATTAAATTGAGCAGGAATACCAGTAGTGAGTGGTTGATGATGCAACACTCTTTTCTGCGAGTGAGGAAAGGACATTACCAATATGTGACGTCATCAATCCCGCTCCTCGTTTCTTTACTGAAGAAAAAAATGGGATCACAATCAATCTCTTCGTGAGAAATTGTTTTGGACACGTGCGCACGGACAACCAAATAAAATTCTACGCCAGCAGTGAGGTAGTGCTTCCTGCAAAAAAGCACCCTAGGTTTTCATTCTACCTCCCCCATTATTCCTTTTAAATTTGAGGACTGTATTTATTTTTTTAAGTTTACAATTTATGGCGGGACAATTAATCACCATCAAATGTGTCACTCACGCCGTGTAGCCGGATACGCGGTGCCATGTGAACGCGTGAAGCCATACGTTTCAGGCGGCAGGCGTGCAGCCAGAAGCCCGGATGTCCGCCATAATTGCGCTTCTAAACAAACCCCCCGTGTTCCTGGCGCTTTATTGAACATTGAGGCTGCCACGCCCGCATTTATTCTTCGCCGGTGGTGAGGGGGAGCGGGAACATCCATGGAGAAGGTGGTGTGTGCGGGGGAACCTTTCCGTCCGACAAGCTCAGTTGCATTTACTGTAAACTTGCCTTTCTCCCTCTTCACTTTCGTAACTCATCGCGTTGTGCGGTCGATGAGCCTATGTTACTCCAACCTGCACGCTTGTTACTTTGTTTTTACGTCTTCCTTCTTTTTTCCTCTCTTTCGCCCGTCTTCCTTTAGGGCTCTTATTTCCGTCGCCCTACCCCCAAGAGTAGCATGTAGACGAATACATGCCAGCAGACCTCTCTGCTTTCTTCTAATAAAGAGCTCTCTCTCTCTCTCTCTCTCTCTCTCTCTCTCTCTCTCTCTCTCTCTGTCTCTTTGTCCGCTTTGTTCCATGGTGTACAAGTGCGCCTGGGATATGCGTGCACACGTACTTTGTGAAGACCAATGTTACGGGGGGGGGCGTAGGCTGGATACGGTGATGAAACCATTCAGTGTGTAGAAGGGCTTCGGTTGTCCTGGATACGAGCGATTGGAAAGCATTTGAGGGGGATTTGTGCCGCAGTGGTACCTTCAATGATGACGACGCTGCTGCTGTGGTTGCTAACGATAAAGAAGAACACGACCGTGCTCGCGCACTGAACCCCTAAAACGCGACACAGTATGCAGGTATAAGTACGTGTGAATTGAGAACACCAGTTTCCGAGTAAAATTTTTCTAACCCGTCTGACCCACACACAATGAGCGTACTTCTGGCTGTTTATGCAGGCATGCCCTTACACGTGTGAAGCTGCTTACCCGAGTGAGAACGAAGAGAGCGCTAAATAATTCAAAGCCCTTTTCTTAACAGGAAAATAGCTAAAACTCGAAGCTTTCTTGTATGCAACCTGAGTGAAAGTCGAAGTCCAAAATTCAATCTGCTTCGAACGTATAGGAATGGCGCAATCGGATAGACGTCGGCTTCATAACCCGAGCAAACCAGGTTTCATTCCGACCACAGGAAGCGTTTTTTTATTGAGGTGCGTGATGCGCCTCCGAGTATCATCATCATCATTTTGTAACACTGATTGTTTACACCATAATGGATAGCGGGGCGATTTGGTGGGTATTCATGGTGAAATGACACACCGCAAAGACGAAAGAGAGGCAGAAGAATTCAAAATGCAGCGCCCGTCTCGTGAATTCTTCTGTGTACGTCCTTTTTGCGCTGTTACACTTCAGCACGATTGTTTACAGCTCGCTTTCCTGCCGTGCGTTTCCAATTTTTTACGCCATCAGTGAGGTATAAAAAGTTTCTCACCACCTACGGTCGCACTTCAAATAAATGTTGTCCAATCCAATTCATTAAAACAGGGAAAGAATTGTTACTGTCACAATCCTATAAATAAATAAATAAATAAATAAATCATCGAGCAGGATGACCTAGGAACAAAACGGGGGCTATACGTAAATTGCAATCGACTCAGCATTTCACAACACTCAATTGCAGCTGGACCGGTGGTGCAATACGGAAGAAATTGCGGCAACTTAGAACCGGCGTTGACCCAGCCAATTACTTTTTTGGCCCCCTGACGGACAGCTCGCCTTACCCTAATAACATTTTTTTTAGAAACCGACCGAAGGGGTGCTGCACGCGCGTTACAGGCGGAATCGGTAACACCCACCAGGGTTTCTTGCCTCAACCTAAAACGACCACCTCTCAACCGCGTCGAAAAATCCCATCTTAGCTTTGTATCACTGCGCCTGTCTCCGTCTGAGGGCTCATCTGTACCCGCTAATTACGCGTGCGGCACGTCGATCCGGTCCACCTGTGTAAGTACCTGCGTGCGAGCGTGAGTACTTGGATACGGTAGCACCGGGTGTCCGCTTTGTATCCCCTTCCCCGACTTGTAAGGCATGCACCGTTTTTGTGCGCATACCCGAGACAGTAACGCGGCCCGCCAACTCCAGCCCAAAACAAGCCAGTTTCGCTCGCTTTAGAATTGCTTGGCGTTTGACCACAAAGTTGATTGCCCCTTTCTGTGCTACGACCAAGTGTATAATTAAGGCTTCCCGTAGAGAAAACAAAAAAAAATTAAACTGGCTTGCGTCCCTCCTGTTCATACGAGCCTCTCTGTTGACAGGCTCGTATGAACAGCGAGTATTTTATTGTGCTGTATAAATTCAAACTTAACTGCTGATTCGAGCTTTCTTTAGGGTCAGCGATGCCTTCTTTGAGCTAAACTACTAATCAAACTCCGCTAGGTATAACAAATCCCTGGCCCCCTGAACAAACTTATCTTCAGCTCACTTGTCTTAAAAAAAAGGTTGTACGAGCCGAATAGTCGTACCCGGCGTACTCAAGAGGCCTGGTCTGTCTTATTTGAATGCAGCGCCACTTCGGCTCCCACGTTGCGCAGCAAGCGATAAAAAGGATTAATTGGGAACGAGTTGGTGGCCACCTCCGTCTTTACCGATCGCAGTCCTGCGCCACGCAGGATTTCTGGTTGGGCCACGTGGCTCAGCTAGTGACATCAGTATAATGCCATTGCGCCAAATTCTAGACTTCCAGCTTTAACCTGCTGACTAGGCATTCTTGCCAGCTGCACGAGGACAGCATAGCAGGATAGCCGACGTGGGAGGCAGCATGTGCATAGACAAACCTTGTGTGGACAAACCTCACACAAGGCGTGAAAATAGGGAGCATTGGGAGAAGAAGGGTACACACTTGAGGCTGTATTTAACTGCGCTGATTTCAACGGGCTACTTCCATTGGTACCCACTAAGGAGGGAGAAAAATTGCGTATTATATTAAGACGGGGTACAGCGGTGTTTACAGAAGTGTCTTTACAGTAGTTATTTACAAGTTACCGCTTACAGAAGGCAAGGTGGAAGAGAGCGCCGCGAAAGCAGGAGACCGAACTACACACGCGTCACCGTCAGCATCTTCTTCAACATTCCAGCTTAATGGTGAGTCCCACTTCGGCACAGCACATCTAGCGTACTTTTTACAGCGAATGCATTAAATTTCTCGTAACAATATTAACCTCACTAAAAAACCTTCAACAAGCACAACGATACATAGAAAAACTGTGTTGAGTGTTACGTTTAGCGGCAATAAACGCTATCATTGTTTAGGAAACGGATTAATATAGAAAACTTTTTGGCTCGATTTATGATACACGGTTGGAATCGAGGTGCTATATGCAAGGAGAAAGATGAATGGCAGATGGTCAACACAGAAACGCGCGGGCTACCGAAGTAGGGGAAGCGGATGCGAAGAGGGCAGAACGCTACATAAAGAGGTGGAATGGGAAAATTTGGCGACGAGGGTGCACACGGCAGACTCGGGATGACGGCGCGTGGAGGACATTAGCCTGTGCTCTTTAGGGGAAACCAGACCGCTGGTTATCATGCTGATTATGGCAGATGATGATAAGAACGCAGTTATACTAAACGCAATCTAAGTTAGGCATAGCCGAGAAATAAAGATGAATCAGATTTCTTTGATCCACATAACTGGAAGAAGCAAGTTTTTCGCTTTTGGGCTTCCTCTGAACAAGTAACTATCGCTTCTTTAATCGCAAAATTTTCATTGTAATTTTTGTTTTCTATATCTATTTTTTTAATTACCCTTTATATCGCTGAACGATCACAAACATCGAATAAAATGCAGGCCCCTTTGTTCCAAGCTTGTTGATTCATGAAAATGATATTTCTTGTCGCCTTCACTTCCACACTAATGCAACAAGTTGCTTTAGCGACAGCTAGGGATCAAGGCAATCGCTGTTGATAACCAAAATTTGTTTGCCATAAAAATAGCCCCTGTCACATTAACTGGGAGCCTAACTAGACTGAAGACAAGTGTGCGTTGAAAACAATTAGACAGTTTTATTAGTTCGACGTTCGTGCTCGTTATGTGAAAGCACCACTGCAGTGAGATTCTTTCTATATGCTCGAAAGAAAAGAATCCCATAATGTGACTTTAGCCTCTGTAGCCTCATAAAACCGATAATTTTCTCTGTACTCGACATCACATCTTTAGCATAGTCTGTTTACCTCTGGCACGCTTGCCATTTGCGTAGCACATCAAGCGATAGGGAGTTTTCCGCTTAGTACGGAGCTCGTTTGCCGAAGCTAGCCTGCTCGTGAAGGCTTCGCAGCCCGGCTACTGTCGCTGAAGAAATCTGTGGCAGCTTGAGCAAAAGTTACGAGCAGCCGTGATGTTGCGCCGTGAGAGTAAAAGAGGAAAGGGTGGAAAGCAGTGAGCCAATTCGCTTGGCTCTGGGTACGCGAGGTACTTCACACGTTTATCTTCCTAGGTTGCAGACCCCCCTACCCCCTTCGCTTACACTCAGCCAATCTTTCGTGCGTTTAGTGTCACGACTATGCGCGTGCCGGTTGCAAATAGGAAGAAGGACGAGCAGGTGAGTGGTTTCCCATGAGGTGCTCCCCCATGAAATGGTCGCAAAGGCATCTTTGGCTTGCGTCTTACAAGAGCAAGTCACTCAGCAGCCGCCAACTGCCGCTCATCGTCCCTTCGGCGTTGCTTGAGAACGGGTTCCAGCGCTTACGGCGTTAGGGCACCTCTGCATTCGCGTATGGTGTTCCGGGCTCGCTCTTGTATGGCAGCACAAGCCACTGCTGCCATGGCACCATGAGAGCCGCGGTCAGCCCAGGTACAGTCAGTTCGACCTTCGGGAAGCATAGAGTTTGATATTAATATACACTAGAGGGAAATCTGGCGCCACTGTCTACGGGAACCGCGCTTCGGTGAGCCTTCCGTCATGTACCGGGCAGGCACGTTCCACTTGTCCTTGGCATGGCTCATGAACAGGCTTAAAAGTTGGCTCTGGCTGCAAAAAGCAACAATTTTACTTAGAAGGTTCATCTAATTGGTTTTGGTATTATAAAATTGAACCTCAAGAAATATTAATTTGTCAGTGATTATGTAGAAGCTTCGTGCACAATGAACAAGAAAAAAATGTTACTCTGTTGTTGATTTCGGATTCGAGACAAAAAAGGAGCCATATGGCTATCTAAGCCACGTAGGCGAGGGACGTCGCTAGCGGCAATAGCGCCGCCCATGGCGGCCCGCGACTGCAGCGACAGATTTCCCTCTAGTATAGTATTTTTTTTTGCTTTGTAACCCAATCCCCCTCTGTAACGCCTTTGGCCCTGAGGGGTACAATAAATAAATAAATAAAATAAATACCTTAGTATGAAAATCTATGGAGGGAGGAGCTTCTCCGGACGCGTCATTCAGGCAGGAATAAGGCTTTTCATGAGACGTGTGAAAGAAATTTGCGTTGGCAAATTGAATCTACTTCACTCACCATCTTACTTATCCACTCTTTGCTCCGCCTCACTCTATCATGCGCGTCCTCCTCTCTTCCCTACTCTGCCCCCCCTCCCCCCCCCTCAACTCCCTCCACATGTATAGCACCATCCCTCCTCTCCCTCAAACCTCTACGGTAGAATGTGAAAGTTCGAGAGTTGGCGTCCCTTCCCTGACTGCTTCGCGGTAGCCATTCGAACACCCGGTGAAATCGAGGTAAACACTTGAACAATGCATCACTTCAAAACAAAAACTCTGCAGTCAGTTCGTAAGATCGGATTAGTGCAAAATCGCATGAGTTGCACATGCGTCTCGTCTTAGGCTCGGTTTGAGCTGTGTTGACGTTCACAATGCGATAAAGTTAAGTGACACATCCCAAGTATTTCGCATCGCAGCGACGAGCTGCACCTTCCTACATTGTTCTACCAGTAAAGCAGCTCCGATTGTATGAAGAGGCCGTGCGTATAAACTCCTGGGCCTGAATTATGCGTTCTCTCCGTTTCAATAAATGTTCATTTCACCGGCGTTTCAAGACGTGGCGGCGTTTCAATAGCGAGGCCTGAGGCCACCACTGCGTCAAAGACACCAACTCCCACCTGACTTGTGTTCGTCAAATTCGGGTCGTCATTCTCAGAGGGATCTCTTGAAGAGAACATCGTGAAATGGGCTTTAAATGGATAGCACAGAATTCCGCCCCTGGTCTGCTAATGCAACTGCTTCCCTCCGCCCTCTTGATGCGCTCTTATTCGTTCGTGGGGCACCAGACAGATCTGATCACCATTTCCACCGCCGTAGGCAATTCTGCTTTTCGGCGCCCGTGTCATCAGAAGGCTCCCTTTCATCTTGAAAACACATGCACAATCCCCCTCAGCGCTTGTTCTTTTTATTGGTGGAGCAACCTTATTCTGCTCTCCTCTTGGCGGGTAGGACATTCCAAATGTACGTTATTCGGATAAGCGACCGAATACCGCGAAAAAAAGAGAGAAAGTTGCGCCTGCGTGCTGTCCTACATCGCGGGCAGTAGCCGTGGCTTCGGCGGCCCTTCTACGATGATGGTGGGTTCGGTAGCTGATTCGGCTAAACTTGTTAGGATTGATCGCGTGGAGAGATCACGCTCTTCCTTCTTTCTTTCCACAATGCGCTGGACATTTACGCACCCAAGGCGCTCGCCGGCCAATGTCCCGTGTGCCTTTTTCTTTTGTCTTTATTTTGTTCTTTTGGGGTGGTGGGTGTGTCTGTGTGTGTTCGTTAAGGAGGTAGGGGTGGTTTGATGGCGGAAGAAACACCATAATTACAGAATGAAACGTTCTCACCCCGTATTCAGATACCTAACTCAGCTTATGCCGTAGGTGCAGCCTTTTCTTAGAGTTGCCAAATTACAAAAAGAAATGGCCACGCCTAATTACAAAGGCCTTATTCAACAGTTTTGAACTCAACTTTGTTTTAAAAGACTTCAGAACGCGTGGCAGCGTCCCGTATATCGAAGTGGCGTATGCAACACTTGCCTGGCCGAGCAAAATGCGGTGAGCATTTAGTCGCCGACATTGACCAGAGAGAGAGAGAGAGAGAGAGAGAGAGAGAGATGGAGAGAAAGGACAGAGGGGGACGTATACGTAGAGAAAGAGGAGGGCAGGGGTGGGAGAGAGAGAGAGGGTCTTGGTAGGTGGGTGAGGTGACTGGCAGCCATAGCCTGTCGGTGACCATTGCAGCGCGTTCCGCGACACTCTTCTGAGTCCGCAAGTGCGAGCTAGGTGGTCAGCGCCTCTTCCCACAGCTTGACTGAACGGATTGAGAGAACGGAGCCTTGAGGGCATGCTTTTCTGGGGTGTGCGACGGGGCATGATTAGGGCAATGCAGGGCATACGCACGGCAATTGGGTGACAGATACAATGTCGCGTGAGTCTGGGGCAACATGGCGATGTGTCTGTCTATCCTAGGCGCCACAGAGAGTTGTGCAACGTAAAACCCCGAGAAATGGAGAACGCACTTCCCGCATGGCTGCGACACCGCTTTCTTCTTTCGATCAGCTGGTACACAGGAACTATCCGGCTGCACGTGCAAAGCTTTACCATAGCCTAGTAAGTTCCCCTCCAGAAAAAAAAGGGTTACCCCTGCTGCTCCTCCTGATCCAACCATCGCTCAACCGTCCTGCTGTTTCTGCTGGCCTAGTTTATCTCAGGCGCCATCGGCTAGGCAATGCTGGCTGTATCTCACGGCGCAATTTCGATTTCGTTCGACGGCAGGACTCTTTGGTGCCGCTGATATAGCGCAACTACAAAGAATGAGCACCAGGTGCGCCTTATGGCCTCCGGTACCCGGCTCTGCGGCGACCTTTGAAGGTCCGTCTCCGGCCCCCCGTCCGATCTCGTCGTACTTCGCTTGTTCTCGCGGCGCAAACCATGTAGTGGAGACGCGTGGGTGCTGTCTTTTCAAGAAGCCGCCCTTCGTTTGCGACAGAACTGATCGGGAATTCTAAGCAAGTTATGTTTGCGGCAAAGATCGATAGAGCGGGCAACAGCTTGCGCTGCAAGTCGGTCGAAGTGGCAGCGATCCTCCGTTAGCCTTCTACGTTCCACGGTAAAGAATGGGACAAAAGAACCACACGTTGGCGAAGGGAAACTTTCGAAAGCACCGTTTGATCTCACTCTCTGTCGGAAACAAGATTTGTGGCGAGAATTAGTTTGAAGACCACTGAATCCGCCACCTAAAAGCTAAGTCAATCGTCTTCAAACTAATTATCGCCACGAATCTTGTTTCTGACAGATAGTTCGATTAAACGGCGCTTTCGAAAGTTTCGCTTCGCGAACGTGCGCTTCTTTTCGCCCATTCTTTACCGTGAAACATAGAAGGCCAACAGAGGATGGTGGTTCAGTTAGAAAAATGAAACCATAATGGTGCTTCTTTGCACCATAAATGCTCTCGAAAGCTCTCTTAGGTTTCAACGTGTAGAAAACGCGCTGCAGCGTCCGAGAGTACAAACAGAGATGATACTCAAAAGGGTGTGTGACGTCAGACGGGGTAGTTTGTTCGACGCAATATATTGCTATTCACACCAAGACGACATTCGTGTTGTGCGAAAACTGCCGCTGCCTGCCACAGTATTAGAGAGGCGATGCCTGTAGGACGCTGTCTCTGGATGTTCCTGCAAGGCGATAATGGCTGAGAGCCGCCCGTTTGCTCATTTCTTTTGTTTGCCTACCTCCTTCGCTATCCCGTGCTCCGCCATGATGCTTTGGCGGGGGAGCACTGGGTGCCCCAGTTTCTAAAATCGCACCTGTTGCGTGGGAAGCCTGTCGCTGAACATCACAGAGCGATAAATTGCTGCACGACCTCAAAAGATCCTTGCTAGATATTGTAGTTTAATCAGAGCACGAAACTTCTCAATAAAGGCAAGTTTTCGTAATGAAGAAAGCTAGTTGGTAAGCAACGCGTTGTTGTTCTGTGGACGGTAGCGTTCAGCAGCGCGTCGTCTGCCACTCCACCGCTTCCTCTCTACCCATGGTACCATGAGTATTATAGAACAACATGAAGCGGCTGGATAGGGGACCATACTAAGAACTGCAGCTGCTGTACACGCGAATGGAGAGTGCGGCAGCTGCACTGAATGCGCAGTGGCCGACATTATAAAGAGAAGGGTGCACTATAAGAAGTCATCAAAGGGATACTTCACCATAGGCATTGTACGCGTATTTTTTAAATGACCAATCGAAGCGACCAAGTGTACAAATTGGAGGAATGACGAAGCTCAACTTATGATGTGACTTAAAAAATAGGCGTGCAAGGCGTTTTTCATAGCGCGAAGTCCCTGCGCAGATGCCCTTTTTCATTCAAGTTCAATGCTCCGCCCCGACATTAATCGAATTTGCACACTAGGCCACTTCGATTTGTCATTCTGGAGCATTTAGGCAAAGACGCCCTTCAGGGACTTTTTAGAGTGTAGCGTATGTATAGCCAGCTCCCGGCTTGTGTGGTTTTTCTCCTTGTGCAGCCTGTATCGCCTCTATCATCTTCATCGTGCCACAATAATTTCAAAAAAAAATTTGGGATCTAGTCACAGATTTTGATTAATTTATTGTAGGGTGTTATGCGCCGGTGCAACGCAGGTGACGAGGCGCGCCGTAGAGGAGGGCTCCGGACTAATTTTGACCACCTGGGGATCTTTGACGTGCGCCGAAATCTCGAACACACGGGCGTTTTTGCTTTTCGCCTATACCAGAAAAGCGGCAGCCGCGGCCGGGAATCGAACCTGCGTCCTCCTGCTCAGCAGCTCAACGCCTTAGCCACTGAGCCACCTCGGCGGATGATTCACCGATTTTCAATTTACAATTTCATAATTATAATTGTAATTTTAGCAATTTGCAATTGAATTTCTGACGTATACACGTACTTAACGTGTGACATTTTCTATATACAAGGTATACATCGCTATCATGCTGCTCTTGGAGCGCTCAATTGCTGCTCCTGTCACCAATGCCCTAGTAGGACACAAACCGCGCGTGGCTGCGCCGTCGACACAGGGCTTAAGGAGGCCGTGCACGCAGAATAGCGCAAGCGTAGGTTGTGACAGTGTTTGCTCTTGAAACCGGCACTCTACGTGGCAACAGCTGTTCAAGTAAGATTGCCAAAAAGGAAACACGCACGCTGTCAGCAAATGCCTTTTTTCTCAAGAGGGCGGCCCCGTTTGCATTTACCTGCGACTCGGCACCGATTTTGCCGCCCCATTCCAGTCCCTGTCGCAGCAGCGCTTGGTATATACAAACAACGACATTTCGTTGTAAGCGCGAAAACTCGAATAATCATATCCGAGCGCTCGCATAAAATATTCCCCAGCCTCACTAATATATTTTCTACTTTGAAGCACACTCCTGGCAGTCGTGCGTACGCATGCACACTTTATCATTTGAATTCAGAGGTTGCCAATTTCCTAAAATAAACAAAAGTCAGACACTAATGATATTCTCAATTTCATTTTGTTTTATGAAATAGTCTACTTTGCAGGCACAGGATGTGCGACCACGCGGCAACACCAGCGTTGAGAAATCTGCGAAAGACGCCAGTGATAAGGGCCGCGATAACAAGAGAAAAACCGCTGCTGCACTGCAGGGCGTGTTCGCGCTCCGCCGCTTCCCGGGCTCCCCCGTCGCGGCGCTGGCCCTGCAACCACCATAATTGACATTTGAAAAATAATATCCCAGATATCTGTTCATAATCTGGGACTTTGCTTTTCTGTTTCTGTGCGAAAACTGCCTTTTAGGTCATTAGAAAGACGTTATCAAATAACGGCAGCCGCGAGCAGGTTGGCATGAGCCTACACCCTCCCCAAGTAGGCAGGGTGCGCATTATCCGCACCAAAGTCCAACGCGGGATATTTTGTAGCGTGAGCTGCACCGGCCGAGTTTGGGCAGTTTTGCGTGGCTCCTGGAGAGGCGTGCTGCTCATGCGCGAGGAGCAGTGATGTCTCACGGCGCACAGCTGGTGCACCGGAGCCGCCGCCACCGCGAATGGAATGGATTGGATTGGATTAAATTGGTTTGTATTGGATTGTGAATCGTTTTAGCAGCAGTAAGCGTGATAATAAGCTACTCCTAGACAACCAGGAACCAGCTGAAGCGTAGCTCACGTTACGTATGTCCTGGCATAGCCGAGCTAAGCCACTGCTAATTTTTGCAAAACACATTTAAAGGCAGCAACGGTGGGTGCTTATCGGACAGATTGCGAAACGGTTCCTGAACCTCCACCCACTGTGGTTCGATACCGTCTATGTAACAATAAAGCAGGTCTTCTTTTGTGGTGTATATTTATTTCATGCATTATCGCTGTTTCGTACGACGTCTGCTTAGTGCTTAGCGGCAGTAACCTCTTCTTTTTGAATTTGGGGGCCACATAAATTTCGCGGCCGACTGGGCCTAGCTCGCTATTCTTCAATGAAGGGCCCCTTAGTGTGTTGCGTAAGCCTATGGTCTGCTCCCGTTTAATTTCATACTATCCATATAAAAACTCAAATGTAATTCTCTATTGCTGAAAGCCCTATCTTTTCAAAGAAGCGTAATATTAAACAGGGGGCTTAAAATAACTCTAACCAAAATTATAAACTATTCCCCAAGATCGCAGAAGGCCATTTTCTCAAAACTAAGGAGATAGTAATATTTCAGAGAGTTGTGCACCGCTTTAACTTACATTTACCATTTCTTAGATGACGAAATTTGTTCAGATAAAGCGAATATATTATTAACGGATGCGTCCAGGCAAAACTTCCAATCTCGGAGTTGTAGCGCGTCAAAAGCAACGCTGATTGTGACAGCTATTGCGAGGATTAATCAGTCAAGTCCTGTATAATTCATTGAAACACAGTCCAGCGAACGACAGGGATTATTCAGGCTTATGTTTTCTTTTCTGTTTTGTTGTATGAACTTGGGTTACCTGAAATTTGCGCGATGAAAGGCAGATAAAACAAGAAATTTGGTGCGGCGGTTCAGCCAGTAATGAAGGCTCGGAAAAAAAAGAAGTAATCTGCTTGTCGCACTTGTCATTAGAAACATGCAGAGACAGGGCGGAGGGGATATCCGTAATGGGAGCTGTTCGAGCAGGAAATTTCGCTTTAGCTTAATAAGACGGAGCAAGCATTGGGCTTAGAAGACAACTGTTGGAAAGTGCAGGAACGGAACCGTTTGCGGGAGGACGCTCAAGTGACAAGCAAAAAAAAAAAGTATGGGGGGATAGGATGAGGGGACAACACCTAGGGATCGTGAGATTGTCATTTCCACAAGTGTGCGATAGCCGCTCGTATATAAGCAGTCGGAAGGACATTCACCACAACTGAAAGGCTCATTGCGCCTGCTTAAGACACAATACAAGCCCTAGCAGCTTTAGGATACGGTCACTTGTCATGAATTTGTGCAGGGGTTCCTGATTATAATTTGATAAAATACAGGCTATGCATGCGGCCAAAAAATTGGAATGAAAATGAGAATGAGAAACTTGTACTCTATTTGTTAACCTTTATGCGCAGAAATAAAGACTTTATCAGCGGCCTTATTGTGACCAGTTTGATTTAGAGCCTTGATGCATGAACGCGTGCGTTCATGCTTCGCAATCGATTCATGCATCATCAATCGTAAAATACTTTTTGCAGCATTTTACGATTCAAGGAGACGGAAGAGAAATCTTAGTCACCTAAAACGCAGCTGTCGACAGCGTAATTTTTTGCCCTCTAGATGATGAAACGGCAAGAGACGAGTGTGAAATGAAAAAAAAAAAAAACATAATCGAAGAATGCTCTGAAGTAAAATAGTGGAGGGTTCTGGACTCACGTGTAGGCTTACGGTTCACCACGCCTCCCAGAAGATTTCTTTTTGGGTGTCGCTTGTTTGGTAGTAACGCTTAGCGACAAAAAGCGAGCCTTCTGGATTACGGAGCGAACTAAAGTAGAAGATATCATAGTTCAAATTTTAAAAAGAATGCATTTGGGCTGGCCATGCAGTGAAGCGAACCGACAGCACGTGGACCATGAGGGTAACTGTAGTAGTAGTAGTAGTAGTAGTAGTAGTAGTAGTAGTAGTAGTAGTAGTAGTAGTAGTAGTAGTAGTAGTACTAATGTCCTTCATTGGGAAGGAAATACTGGTTGGCCAGAGGGGGGAAATAGGAATATCACAGAGGGAAAAATAACACTTTTTGAATCTTCAAGGGTCGTGCAGGCAGATTCCAAATGAGGCACTAATAGTCCAGTTTGAGGGGCCGAATGGGTAGTGGGCCCAGACTAACACTACTCGAGCCAGACCACTCTCAAAAGAAAAAGTGCCTAGCGCGGCGAGGAATGGGGGGTCATGGTATTGGGGATTATGTGGTGAAGAACCATTTGACAGTGCACGTTCGAGAATATATCGATGGTCTGAGAATGCAGCACAGTGCCAGATTAAATGGTTTAGGTCTGCGATAGAAGTCGCTGAACAGTGGGGACAACGTGGTGGTGGTGACCTCCCAGGGTGAATCCATTTGGGTGTGATGTGAGGGGTGAGAGCAGCGTTGGCAAGAGTCTTGTTGATGAAAATTTCGGCTGGGCGTGGTAGAGAAGGGACGCAGTTGAGGTAGCCAAGCGGAGTGCTTGATGCTTGGCGGCATCGGCGCATGTGGCGAGTGTGGTCCAGTTTCAGGCCAAAGGAGGTGGGCGAGACAGCAGCAGGGCATTGGCCATCCAGCGGAAGGGTTACGAGGAGGCTCTCCCTAGCCGCGGAGTGCGGGGTCTGGTTGCCATGTCCCTGCATCATGTGTCCCGGTACCCAGGCCAGGCGAGTTTTAGTGCCGTTCTGACTGAGTATGTCGACCATAGCTTGAATCTGGTGGACAGTAGGATGGTCAGAGAAAGCCTTGTTGAATTCGTGAATAACCGTTTTGGAGTCGGTGAGTATACGAATGCGGGCAGGTAGTGGAGCAGAGTAACAGAGGTAGTGTAACAGAATGGATACCGAGAGAGGGGACTAGAAGAAGGGGAAGGCCATTAACACGATGGAGAGACGAAATAAAAAAATTAGGAGGCAAAAAATAGACTCGCACAGCGCAGGACAGGAGCACGTAGAGGTCAATTGGAGAGGCTTTCGTTGTGCAGTGGACCTAAATGGGTTGTCGATGATGGTGATGGCAATGATTGTTTGGTTCCTAGGTAATTTTTCTCCGGATAATTGTTATTGAAACGTCAATATCAAACTCAGGATAGTTATGTATTGAACACACGTGTTTAACCTGTATTCTGAGGAATTTATGACAAATGATGTACTAAAACCCGGCACCTGTGCACTTTTTCAGTGAATGATTTAAGCCCTCCAAACTGATTTTTTTTAGTGTTGGGAAAGGATCTGCGTAGAATAAAGAGAATTTATTTAGGATGAAATTACTTTCACTAACAACATAGCTGTTACGAATCTTCCTTGAGCCTCTACAAATGAATTAAAGCTATAGGTTTTGTACGTTTTTTTCGTTTGTTCTAGGCTCAGTTTCCCAGGTATAGCAAAAGGGTAAAAGTTGTGATTTCCCCGAAAATGTTTTTTTTTCTTTTAATAGCTAGTTGAATACCGTCCGTGACATTTTGGATACAGCCTTTCCAGTACGTGGGCCTTTAGGTAAATGAACTGTTCGGTACGCTGGCGTAACAATACCCAACCGTTTCGGTAAATCTTTTCGGTACCGAAAAGACTTACTGGAAAGGAAGACGGGAAAGGCACAGGAATGTTTCACTGCGCGGCCATTTGGGTACCAAGAGCGATCTTTTCAATGAATTACTTATTGCTTAAAAAAGATTACAGTTTCCCAAACACCTTGCTTCTGAGGCATCACGGAAAGGCTTTGTAAAAACACACGTCTGAAGTGCCGTGCGATGCCGTTCGGATTTTATGAATAGGCTGCCACGTACCGTAACGTCTGCCACAGAGGTGTAGAGGCTCTTTCTTAGCTCCATAAGGCGAAATATGGTGGTTCGAGTCGAGATTTCGGCATTTTTGTTTAAGCACAGCTTTCTGTGCCTAACTGATGGCGTTCGATGTCGCTACATAACGCACTGCAGAAAAGCCAATTTTACACAGCGGGTTTCGCAAAACGATGATCATGATAAGCAAAGGAACGTCAAGCGTCTCGAGAAAAAACGCCTCCCGTGGTTGGAATCAAATCTTGGTCTCTCAAGTTATGAAGTCGACGTCCATCTGATTGAGCCATGCCGGCACGGTCAAAGCAGTTTGGATTTTGAGCTTTGACTTTGACTCAGGTTGCATGAGAGAAGGCTTCGCGCATTAACCATCTTATCAACCATTAACCAGAAAAGGGGCTGATTTTCATTTATAGGCCTAGTTTCAATTAAAATTTTGATGGTTTGTATTTGTCGCCTGTGTTTTAAATGATTACTTTATGTTCTTTCGATTAGGTTGCATTAAGTTACGTTACGTTACGTTACGTAACTTTAGGGAGAGCGAAGTTGTGACAGTCGCGGAGTTTTCTTGTGAAACGCTTGTGTACGTTATCTTAGCGGAGTGCACAGGGAGGATAGTAGTACTTTCACAAAAAAAAAAAGAAGAAAGCAGAAAGCGGCTGGGTATGAGCAGGCGTCAAGAGCTTTGAATGCGGAGCCCACTACCTCGCTCAGCGCGCATACGAGGGAGGAAGAGAATACCGAAGACAGTCACAGAAACTATTACTCGTGGGGCCCTGCAAAGATCGCTTGCGCGCAGTCGGTATGGCGTGAGGTGCGGTGGCGTTTAAAGAGCCGCGCGATACGGGCTGTCGTCATTTTATGCGTTTTGTATTTCTGGGGACATGGAAGGAAGGCGGGGAATTTCCTATGGACGATCGAAGGGACGGTAAAGCACCACGCAGTGAAGCAATGTGATGGAAAGAACGGACGAAATAATGAAGGACGGTTCACCTGACCCGCAATATGCGTTAAACTTTGGCTGTGGTCAGGTGGCATTAATTGATTCTCAGCCATCCTTCCTAATAGCTAGCATGTCTACCATATTGCTTTGAAACCCGAGAAGCGCATTCTCTCCGTTGGTTGCGTCTCGTACCACTCACTGTGGGGTTTTTCTACAGCAACCCGGCTGACAGGACTGTCACCACCGACGTCTTTTTGCCAAAAAAGAACTCCGACGCCGAGCTCTCGCTTCCTGCTCAAACAATCAGACGTGGATTTGGCAGCTCGTACAGATGGCTGCGCCCTGGCAGAGTTTCTCTTTTACCCGTCAAGGGGCAGATCGATGGCAGCCGTTGGCCTCTACGGGGCTCCGACACACGGGGAATCTGGCATGGGTGTTTGTTGTTCCAGAATTGGTCCCCAATATACCAACAGCCCGGTCCGTTAAACGCTTTCCTGCATTCAGCGCAGCGATCCCCGTAAGAAGAACTGCTCTATTTACCACTACTCGGTGTAATGCTTCCCTCATTTGGCCAGAACCAACGTCTTGAGCAAATGTTTTCACGTGTCACTGATGGCGGCCATAATTGCGTTTTGAAATGTCCTCGCCAACGGCATAAATTGGGGCACTTTCATAGCATAGGAGCGAGCCGTATACGCTGCGTGCATTGTTCGCGTTCCTTAAAAGTGTCCGCCCAAACAGTCGCCTATTCCTTTCATTCTCGTTTCATCGCCATCCTCATCCTGTATTGCCATCTCTTCGCATTCTGCGCGTGTCGTCCTGCAAAGACACGCCCATTGTAAACACCGCTATTCGTTCCCTGAAGATAATTAAAGAAACAAAAACAGTGGTCACCACGCAGTTATGTGGAAAAAATATCTTGCAGACAGCAAACAATTGCCGAAGCTTGCACAAGTCGCGCAAGGCTTGAAACATAGCGAAGGTAGAGGATTTCGATGTATGTCAGCACGGAAGGAAACACGACCACGCAGTACATTGGGTTTGACAATGTTTATTTACTTGTTCCGTCATCGCTTTTCACTGTGGTAGCAGTAGTCACCGTCCTATCCATCTATATCGTCGTCTTCCTCATTCATGACTGGCGGGCCCGGATCGTTTTGTCCGAAGGCTTTCACACTTCCCCCAGAGAGAGACGCGTCAGCTCGCGCTACAGCCTGCTGCAACCGGCTTCGCGAACTGGGCGTCTGTAGCGCTGGCTGTCCTGAGCTCCCCCCTTGAGGTACTGATGAACGTCAACTGTTTTTCCGCTATTTTGGGGGAGTGCCACGCGCAAGCAATGGCGACGCCAGGCGCTCCTCGTAAGAAACGTGCTCACGTGGGAGGTGAACAGTGGGAGTAACTATGACCTGGAGTTTTCTGACACGGCGCGCCACACACATTAGGGCCAGCAACAACAGCTGCGCTGTTAATAATGACAATAAAATTTCGAGGAACTCCTTTAACACACTACCAGACCTGCAGACCACTGGAGTTATACAAAAAATTAGAGCTCACTTTCAGCAGCTAACTTCAATAGTGAAGAGCTACCATGGTCGAACAAATAAATTCCACAACACTGGCATTACGGTCACTTGGGGGTATTCGCGATTGTTAGAAACCAACACTCATTTGCTTGATTGAGTTTGTTATCCAGGAGGCGTGCATTTTGAACTTCGCGCGTGAAGGAGCAAGGTAGCTTGACAACCCGCAAGTGGAATTACTGAACCGAAGAGACCTCCGACGGCCACTACCACTTCTTCCGGTATCTACCGTAGAAGAACTGTTGGTGGAAAAAGATAACCTCCGCCGCCCCACGCGTGCATTACTTCCGCCGCGTGGAACTGACCTCCCTAGTGGGCTCGCTCGTTTGGAGGTGGTCTTGCTGCGAGACTTCGATTGGGAGTGTTGTTATCCCCAGCAGTTGCTCACACATGGCCTGCTCGATATCACGCCCCGTTTGCGGACACCTGCCCCTTCTGTGTGACTCCTGCGCCAGAAGATGACGTTGAACAGCTGTTGTGGACTTGCTCAAACGCCCGAATTATACACCTTCGAGGCACTGAGCTCCATCCTTTGGGACCCCTAGATCTTAAGCGTTTGATATGGGGACCCCAGCACCGGTCTGAATTTGGTGTGAAACTGGTGCAGTGTTGAACCTTTAACTTCCTGTTATGCCGTAGGGCAAGCTCTTGCAATTAAAAAAAAGAATCACTGTTCTTGTTGAGATATATAAAAAAAGCGGCAGCGTTTCTGAATAAACTGTTTTTCTTGTAAATTCGTAATGCTGCTCGGCCTTCTTCATCTGGTTTCACATGCAGATTTGAGGGTGCATAAAGGGAAGCAACCACATTGAAACTTGTTTTCTCCACTGTTAATGGGAGCGCTTACCCTGCTGCCAATGATAGGATGCTCATAAGCATCATCATTTGTCTGTGTCTGCTAAAGGACAGTCTTAAAGCTATCCACAGGATGATCAATAAAACGCCGGGCACTGTTGGTAACGTGGTGTGTCTCCTATGCCGTCCAGAGCGGGCAAAGCCTTCGCCACATCTTCCTAAGAAGGTGCCGTAAGCTTCGGGTGCTTTATAAACTTGTGTATTTATTTTGTAACGAAACACATAGATAGACAATACCTCATGGCGCAATCAACCACAACCGACGACAACGCGGAGGATGTGGCGGGCGTGGGCTCTTTCATAACTGCTTGTACATTGATCATCCATGTAAAATACATCGCCGCACCATCGTCCATTATTCGTCTCATCGTTGCCTTGTCGCCCCGCAACTATTTATTTATTTTTATTGATTTATTTATTTATTTACTTGTTTATTTTTATTTATTTATTTTATTTTTTAATTAATTAATTTACCGGCTCCAGTAAACGTTTCTTTCTCCTCCTTCTCCTTGTTCTTTCTCTCTTCCTTCCCTACCTTCTTTTCCCTAGTTATAACCACCACAACAGCCCGTTTGGGCCATCAACTAGCATCAAAAACTCACGCGAAACTGCGACCGATTTCCCAGCGATGATTATTTCCACCGCGAGTGAAATCCCAGGGCCGCGGCGACCGGCGTGAAACGGACGGGAAAGTCTGATGGAGTGCCTAACCTGCGCCGACGTCTGCGCCGGCTGGCCGCCCGCCCGCTTGGCACAGAGTTCTCGAGAGACTCCGGGGACCGCCAGTTATTGCTCCGGTTCTGGCCGCCGCTGTTTATTCTGTCGCTCACGCCGCAATCAATCATGCGGTACTGCAGAGGCGCTGGCGCTTTGGGTTTATACATCCCTCATTCATGTGCACATTTTCGTATGCACATTTATAGCTTGCTCGCTATTTGATTTCCCATGCACCTGTCCGAATTCCTCTCCCCGCATGAAGTTATCCGTTGGACATTGCGTTTTCGTTTCCAGTTAGATATAACTTCAACCGCAATTCCGCTTTGACGAGGGCCACCTGGAGCATTCCGCTAAAGAATTCCACGGGCCGCACAAGAACGAAGAAAACGCGCATAAGCAGCACATAGGTTGTAGCGTCGGTGATGTCTAATACACCAATCAATTTTGGGAAAGCGTCGGCGGTCTTAACTGGCGGATGCATTAATGATAGAGCAAGAGAACATGCATGGGCACTAAAACAGCCCCGGTTGCATAATCGGGCGTGTGTGACCCAGAAAAAATAATAAGTCTTGCTAGATACGCAGATGAAGCCGCCTCATAATTTCAGCCAGGAGAATTTCTCCATTATCTTTCTCATGTGCAGTGAGAGGTGCACAATCACTGCACAAGTTGTTGTTTCTGTGGATGTTGTTATCGTTGGTGTTGCTGTTATCGTCATTGTCGTTGTTGCTGCTGCTGCTGCTGCTGCTGCTGTTGTTGTGATTGCTGCTGATGATAAACATTTTTTGAGCGGAGGATGACGTTTTGGGTGGTCTTCCTAGTCCGGAAAGCCGAGAGACATGCCAGCCTCTCTTGAGCGAGGCACAAGGTCGACAAGAGTCTCTGGCAGGCAGCTGGTGAGCTTGCATTAACACTGCTCCAGAGAGGAGAAGGGAATGGGTATGGGCGGCGAAGGCAAACCCACTGTAGGTGGTGCGTGGTGTCGGGGGTTTTAGATTAGGATTAGCGATTGTTGGAACACATGGTTGGTGATGTGTACGATTAATGTGTTGAAGATGTTTCGGTTTGAAGGCGTCGCCATAGGCGTGCGTCCCTGGTGTTTAGAGAGGGATAAGGGGAGGCGTAAATGAGGCGGTCTGTAGTAGAAAAGAATATCTGTATAACAGACTTGGAGTCGGATGAGGTTGAAGGATTCGATACGTCTTTTCTGCCTCCTGGGAATTCCCGGGAAATCAAATTTGGGGACAGCGGCGCATTCCGCCTGATTCCCTGGCAGGTTAGCCTGGTCTGGTGTCCGCACGTTGCATACGGCGGGCAGCTTCTGTATGCGTCATACTATAGGTTGAGAGTTTGACGCGAGATACAACCTTTTATGATAAGGGCAACATGCTATCTAGGAGTCCGTGGCGATGATGATGAAACGTGTTATGGAGTGATTGCAGCTGGGGTTAAGGCATTTTCTTCATCAAAGTAATGATGTAGGTGAGGAATGTGGCAGAGCTTGGCTCGTAGCTCAAGGAAGACGATATCGAGTAATACGGGGACATGAGGGACAGTGATTGTCTGCACCTGACTACCACTCCATAGACGACGTACATTATCTTGGGTCTTACAACGGCAGTGTTGCATAGAGACGCCTAAACGTGGGTAAGTACGAAAAAACTGGCCGTGCTAAAGAGTGGTTGAAGAGGATCTTTCCTTGGAATTTAGCGTACACCATGTTCCATGGTATAATCTTGGCGAAATTAATCCCAGAGGTGAATCTATAGTTGTTTATCTAAGTATTGCGTCGTGTTTGCGGTACGTTTCAGAAAATGCCGATATTTTGTGTTTTCTATTTCGCTGTTTTGTCTCGAACAGCTTTTTGCAGCTACTGCAGCAAATACACGGAAAAGGAAAGGCTCTATTTTCAATGACAGCGCCCACGCAAATATGCCGCGGAAGCGTGGTGCATGCCTGTGCAACAGCACGCCCGCTTATACCCAGTGCCGCCGTGCCAGCTTGAAGGGGATCTCTTGGATTTCCGGAGGCCCAACATTAGCTTGTACGAATCAACAAGAGTACACTGCAGATAAACGCAGTACTATTCAAAGGAGTTCCGGGCGAGACGCTGGATATTGCTCTAAGCAACTCGCAGGCGTTCCACGTAGAAGCAATGGTAAACACGACGGGCCACTCATGCAAAGAAATGCAATAACCAACGCAGCATGTGTCTCCGCAAAGCCCAAAATGTTGGAAAAGGGTTACTAGGGTGGTTCGAAGCGGTTTTTATGGTTTAAAACCGCATAAAATTGCTTAAATTCTTTAGCGATGTTTTATTCCTAAATAAATGCAGTTAGGTACGATCCCATGAGAAACGAAATACTGCCACTAGGAAACGCACCTAGGAGAAGAATCTGGAAGGCAGAAACCTGGGGATACCAAGTATGTTACTCAGATGACGTAAAGACGAGCTCAGCTAAAAAGGCTCCAGACTTTGAGCAGAAAACCCCCGACCCGTTCTATCGTTTTCCAGCTGAGCGAGAAAAATGCACTGAAGCGGATCCGGTAAACAGGCTGAGATTGTCCGCGCTACTACCCCTCCCCGTATTCCCTGCCCCTTCCCTCCTCACACACTTTTTACCATCGCGGTAGGTGTACGAATAAAATAATGCCTTGCGTAAATCCACGCAGCCATTTTATTACGGCCTTCTTTACGGTGTGCAGTAAAACCCTGTCTGGTGGGTGTGAAATCACCTGAAAACTGGAAGCTTCGTTGCGAAAGCCAAGTCAGAAAACCTCGGGTTGAGCCTCCAACGCGGCGCTACGAACGGTAAGGGCAGCCCTATTGTCTTCGGCGTGGCGGTTGTCTTTCTTTCTGTCGCCACGACCTGGTGTCGTGTTCGCTGCCTAAGATCCAACGCAAAAAACAGCTTCTCCAACCAACCACCTTCGTGGCTAGCCCTTCTACCGAAGAAGCTTCACAGCTATTCGCCTTACAACGTCAGGGGCCAGTATTGGGTGGTTACTAATGTAGTTAGGTGGGCTAGTTTTCCGTCCGAGAAAATAAACGTACGCGAGAAAATAAACGTACAAAGCTTTGAGTGGCAGCATCTGCAAACGCGCACAAATCGTGCGTAGGAGGCAACCGTGAGACACGGAGCCATGAGACTTCGTCCCGCACACCAACTTGCACACTCATCGAGCGACTCAGCCCGTTTAAAAGTTTGATCGAAGGCGTGTAGGTATCACCCAACTCCTTTCTTCCGAAGATATTAAGACACAGCAAAACAACTGGTCGCCATCTCGCCCTGCGAAAGTGGATGTCCAACAGGGCTGTTGTAAACCACTACAAATCGTGATGGAGGAGGGTATGAAATGTTTCTCGTCGTCTCGGCGGGCTTGTCGCTTGCGCTCGGCTAGTGCAACTAGATAAGGGTACAGAGTATCGGCACTTTTTTTCTCCTATTAAATGCAGAGAATTTCAATAACTCACAATGTCACCCGCGTTGACGTCCGTAGTCCGCACCCCTCCCCCTAAACGATATAAAAAAAAATACTATCCGGCGCCTGGTTTCGATCCCTCGACCCTGCGCGCGGAACGAATGTACATGGTGCTCTACCCACTGCGCCACAAAGCCGACACAGAATGGGAGGCTACGGACGCACCTTATATCCTTGACTCATTCAAACTACGTCAAGAAGCTGCTGATACAACGCATTCACTACCACCAACTCCGCAAACACTAAACGTTAACGCAATACACCCACCCCCTATGCGACGCATTTACTCGAGTCCCCCTCGCGGGGAGATGGGCCCAATTTTACGATAGTAAGCGAAATAAGTGACCGCCAAAAACAACGCGTTGTGGACTGCGCAGTAAGGTGCCGGCAAGTGCGAGAACCGCTCGCGCTGTTCGTTCCAGGCAGGGGGCGCGCGAGCACTGCGAAGGCGGGAAATTTGAACTGCTTTGGACAAACCTCCGTTCAATTCATTAAGAGAGAAGTGAGACAGGGAGGCGAAGAGCGTGATGGGTAGTAGCAGCAAGCGGATAACGGTGCCACAGGCCGGTATGGCGAATCACTGCTCTGCATTTACGACAGCTTTCACGTTGAGTGGGACGGCTTTAATTTTTTTCCGTTCCCCCGCCATGATCATTGCTCAGTTCGCTTTACGTGACATTTGTTCACACGGCGACGGTTCATGGGCGCCGCCATTTTGTGGTTTATACGTTTCAGTCGGTCACCTCTGGAAGGCTTAGCTTGTCCTCCCTGCTGTGCGGCTGCGCGCGACTGACGTCGTTGCAACTGCGAATCAAAGATAACGCGTCTAACTGCATTTTAGCAGCACGAGAGTGTCCAAAGATGCCGTTTTGCTGCATTTTTGGTAGTGTTAATAACAAACCCCCGATCGACATACAATACTATCAGAAAGCTCTCAACACTGATAAACGCCAAAATGGCCGCCATTGCTCTTGTGTACCTCAATGGCGGTACTCTAATACCTTATCTACTGACACTGCGCACGGCTTCTCTGGCCACAAGTGCTGGGTCTTGTATAGCCTGACGCATGCGCTCGGCGTCTTGGGCAAGAACTGCTCTATCTAGTGACACTAGCCCTGCCTACCCATCAAAGAAAATCTACAGGCATCATCTATACCAGGAACACATGGTAGGGAGTCCCATTGTTCACAGGCACCTTATCGTCCCTAATGTGGTTTCGATGCTTGTTTAATGGTTTCCCTAAACAATTCTGAACTCTATGAAACAGGCAAAATATTGGAGCAGAAGGAAGAATTTGGTATACGTTCGTGAGAAAGAGAAAAAAAAACACACGAAAAAACAACAGAGAGAAGAATAGGAAAAGTAGGTAAAGTTAGCCTAATCAGAATGTTTTTAACACTGCAGATGAGCTGTCTCCGAAATGAAGGAGTGGATGGCGGTGCACACGTCCCTATGGCACCGGCCCAGCCTAGCCCCCCAAACGACAAAAGCACCATTACAGTTAAACGCAGTCCAAAACCTAGCAGGGGAATCTCCAGCAGCCTTCTCCGATGGTTAGAAAATCGGCGGCAAAAAAGAAAGAAATATTCGTCGGACTCAATTTTTTGGCAAAAGCGGCACAAGGGGGAGGTTATCAGATTTGCCCCATATAAATACCGATTAAGTGGCGGCCCACCACAGCGAAAAGAAGTCAGCGATACTTCGCACAAGCGAGTTTGACAGGAACTTCTCTTTCAGCGGTACCTGGGGTGTTGAAGTTCAGGAGAAGTGTTCAGGCCATGATCAGAGGCATCTTTATTGAACAGGTATTGGCGATAACGAGCCATCAAGACGCAAGAAAGCGGGGAAAGAACCTCGACGATCGGTAAAGCCAAAGTTATTTTAGCTAATATGTCAGCGGTTTCATTGAGGGTTAACCCACTGTGGCCGGGCAACCAAACGAGCCGAATCTCCCGCACGTGAATGGGGACGCAGAAATAAAAGGTTTTAAGAATAGGATGTAACGTTTCTGAGGAGAGAGTCATGCACATTGACAGGCAGTCGGTGAGTAACATCACGGAAGAATTCGCCGAATCAAGTTTCAGGATTGCAAGGAGTAGGGCAAGAAATTCTGCATAAAAAAATGGGGATGAAATCTGGTAATCGCAATGAAAAAGACCAGTTCAATGCCGGAGAGAAAGTACCCACCCCAGCCTTCTCGTCTTTTTTCGAAGCGTCAGTTGCAATGAACACGTGGGATGGGTATCCAGACTGGTGAGCCAGGAGAATGTTATTATGTTAGGCGTGAGAAACTTAGCGTTTTGGGGAAAAATATTATAAAAACGAAATCCTTACTACTGTGGATGGTAACTGCAAGGAGGGAACTGAAAGGAGGGGGTGTTTAATGGAGTAAGCAACGAATTGGCAAAAATGACTCGTGGGCGCCGGAGACGAGACCAATAGGAACCAAAAAACGACATTGCATGCTGGAGGACAACAGCCTGTGGTCTGGCCAGCGGGGACTCAAAGAACTTTGCGAATGCATTGACTGCTAGGTAATTTGGACTGTTAGGTTAGGTTAGGACTGAACCTGCAGTTCAGCGTTTGGACTCCTGCGTCTATGTACAAGAATCGAATCGAAACGTAACCGGGCAGGCCTAAGCAGCAGCGCAATGCTTGACGTTCAAGCTTCGCCAAAGGCGAGAGCTTATAGGTCGCCGAGTCAGGGAACAAAACACACCCAAATAAAAAGACTGGACGAACATACATGCGGTAAACCATCAAGAGTGTATCTGCTCTCAGACCTGATCGCTTGTGACTGAGACGCTGAAAAGAGCGACAGCGCGGGAGCCTTTCGCTGCAATGTGCTCAGTGTGAAGGCGCCAATTCAATTTATTCTCATATATGACTCCAAGGTATTTTAGTGAATTAACCTGCCGAATGGATTGTTGACGATAGAATAGCGAAATCGATATTGGGTCTGTAGGGGGATCACGAGGATGGCACACTTATTATTATTTAACGAAAATTTCAAAGTGTCCAGCCATAATTCCAGAGCGTTCAGATACGACTGAAGAGAATGAAACAGAGAATGAATATCCTGAGAAGGAGAGAAAAAGGCAATGTCATCGCATAAACGTATGTTTGTACATCAGGTTGACTAGGTATGGAGCTCAAGAGCACAATAAATAACACTGGGGAGATGACAGACCCCTGGGGGACTCCACCCGTCTGCTTAACGAGAAGAGGCGTAGCCATGTTGGTAACAAATAAGCTCTGTTTTCTAGAAAAGCCGCTATCCACGCAGTGATGTACTCCGGGAACGAATAATAAGCCAGGAGATCTAGGAGGATGCCACATTCCACGCTGTCGTAAGCTTTTGAGGTATGCAGAATGACCAACGCTGCAACCTGCTTATTCCGTCGTGCTTACTGGATGCGACTTTCTTAGTCTATATGTGCCCACCAAATGGAGTATCCTTCCCTAAAACCCCTTTGTCTGCTGTTTAGGATGTCCTTAGCAATCAGAAACTTGTTAATCTAGGGAAGCAAAACGCGCTCAATCACTTTAACTGGAGTAGATGTTAGCTCTATCGGCCTCATATTATCAATGATACAACCGAGCTCCGGCTTCTTGAGGAAAGGCAAAATCTTGGCCAAACGCCATTCGTGTATTATCTATGCGTTTCTAAGTCAAATATTAACTATATTTAGCAAATCTGCCGGAGCTTAATTGTACAGGAACTTGATCATAGCGGTGGTAATACCATCCGGGTCTGGCGCAGACGCTGGGAGGCAAGAAATCACTTTACCCAGTTCGCCTATAGTGACTTCTTCAAAATCAGCGGAGCCTACATCACGACGCCTCGTAGGAGGAATCCTCGTCGCAAATCGCAGCTGTAGGTCACCAGCAATATTCTCTAGGAAGTCTACGATTTCATCGGGCGTACGAACCAGTGAGGGGGAGTTCAGAGAGGGGGGACAGATTTCCTAGACCTCATAAACTTGAATAATGCTTTTTTATGATGTGGTTCTGATAAGGCTGAAAATCGGCCAATGTTAAAGGATTCCTTTGCACGTAATACAGTTCGCTTGAATGTTGCGCGGTAAAATTTAAAATTAACCCAGTTAGCCGGACTCTGATTGGAGGAAACTGCTTCCAAGTGGCTTTTCTACGTCGGAAATCTCTGGTACATTCTTCATTCCTCCAAGGACTACATGAGTTGTTGTGGAATGATGCGACAGTAAATTTTGCTTTACGTATGGAATCATTAAGAGCTGTGATCACGCTTTCAGCCCTGCGGGCACGGGGGGCACGAGCTCCACACGCATTTCTTCTTCCTCGCAGACTGTTGCGAGCAGCATCGCAGGGTGTTTTATTGAGTAGCCGCTAGTGTTTTAGGGGCCTTTTTTAACCTGTTGGGACAGTGCAACTCTAGGTGAAAAGGCGGCGGCTTGACACCGAGAGCTGCGTGACACAAGTTATCGTTGTCACAAACGCCTCAAGCGGTTGAAAAGATGCAGGCATCACAATTGTCACCATCGTTTACGTCGTGTTTGCTGGAACAGGGGTTAGTCAGTAAACAAAAGGGGTAAAAATGCGGTGTACCCACGGGAGTGGGAGGGCCAGCTGGCGAGAATATTAACCTTGTAACCAGACTACATGCGATACATAATTATCTGCAGTGTTCACTTTAGCATGTGTGTATCTGTAACTATCTAAGACTGTTGTACTGCTACCCACATTCGTGGTGTTTCGACCCTGAAGCTACCATTCGCGTTTGTCGACAACTCAACTTTCCACTCTGTCTATGGTGTACCCTGCGTGGTACAAAATGTTACAACTTGTATATAGGCCAGCGGCAGCCACTTCTGGATTGTTGTTTTTGTGTGTGTTTCCCTTTTGTAAAGTGTATTTGTTACCCGCGATGCATAGTTCCATCGAGGCATGTTATGTATCTGCTTCGATGGACAAATAAACCTCTTCACAGCGGCGACCTGGGTGACCAGCTAGAGCTGATTTCCCGGGCGCAAGTGGCCGCAAGTTCCCAGGGCCTCCTTACAGAGGACGCCCCCCGCCAGAGAGGAACGGCTCAACTAACTCCGTTCCAGCTCAATAAAACGTTTTCACCACCACCCACGGGGTGCATTGTTTGATTCTCCTCTATTGCTTTCTTCATCTATGCTCAAATTACTCTTGTAGGCATCAACACATGCCCCTAGCACACGTTTCCAAGTCACTGTCCACAAGACATTCGCTAAGCCAGCACGTGCGGGTCATTAATGTCGCGATTGCCAAGGAGATGACGGGGCGGGACACATCCCAGCGCAAGCGCGCCGCGAACGCCTTAGCTAACATTGTATAAGCTAGTAAATGTTTTGTATCTTATAATGCACTATTCCTGTTCTGTTTCTGTTCGTTAGCTAACATTGTACGAGCTAGAAAATTTTTTCTATTGTATAATGCACTACTTCTGTTCTGTTTCTGTTTATAACCACTCCCCTCTCTAATACCATATGGTCCTGAGGGTATAAATAAATAAATAAATAAATAAATAAATAAATAAATAAATAAATAAATAAATAAATAAATAAATAAATAAATAAATAAATAAATAAATAAACAAACAAACAAACAAACAAACAAACAAACAAACAAACAAACAAACAAACAAACAAACAAACAAACAAACAAACAAACAAATAAATAAATAAATAAATAAATAAATAAATAAATAAATAAATAAATAAATAAATAAATAACGCATTATGATAACGCTAATGGAGATGGCACTGCGGTGGCGGTAAGTCTCTCAGTGAAATTACAAGTGCGCGCTACCTAGCCGACGTGTTTCGATTACTCGGCACTAACTGGAGTCGTGCAGCTACGCCCCAATCGTCCAGAGAGCTAGGGCGTCTAGGCCGTTCGCGGTTCGCTTTGAAGTTTAGGCTGGCTGTGGTTTGCATTTCAGGGAACAGGCGACCGAAAAGCACACGTCTGACCTCGGGAACCTGCGTTTTCTCACCGTCATTACACGTTAGCGTTAGAAGGGATGGTGCTTTGGGCTCTGCACGGAGTAAAGGGGCGCGGCTTCGAGAAAACTGAGGACTCCGTTTTGTGCAAATACCTTTGTTCCACGCGCTCTGCCGTTTCTGGGATCTTAGGATTTGCTCTGATATATATTTATTCTGTTGATATTTGTTGGTATGACTGCTCGTTTGTGAATTAAGATTTATTGTGAGGTCGTAATGAGGGGCGGCGTACGGCAAGGAAGAAAGGGATGCCGGATTTTTCGTTGCGAGCGAGGGACGAGGCTGGCCACAGTGGCCTTCAGCTTTGCGCAATGGCCCGGGACTCCATCTGGGTTTTTTTACAGCATAGGTGGGCCAGATATTCTTTTAAAACAAATTGCCGCTCGCAGAGGTGGTGATTGCGCGATAAACAAAATAGTTTAGTTTCTGAGTCTTCGACTCTGCTTCTGCACCACGTTCCAGCGTCTCTCGTGGGCTGTCAGAGAGTCTACAACAATCTCAACAGGGTAACAACGCCCACGAAGTCATGATTCTAGCATTTAAAATTCCTTTTTTCGCGCGTAATAAACTTACTACTTGCCTTCTGTTTTTTCTTGCCCTTGACGGCTTGCTTACCATCTTAATGCATACAAATGTATGTATATGCATTGCGTCACCCACCATATTCACTGGTTATACATTTGAGTGTTCTGCACCACTCGGTTGATGATCATCCGTGTTCCAGCGTGCGGGGCTCCAATTCACCCCGATGCCGGAGCAACCACATCAAAGGGAAGGGCCCGCGCCTATGCCGATACGCGTCTCTCCACATCTTTGCGGGTGCCCAACACCTAAAACGAACGGGCTGGAAGAGACCATCGCTCATTTTTTCCTTATTGTGGTAGAATAGAGATCGCCGCTCAGGGCCCCATCGTGTGGGCGCGTTTTTTTCGCCTTCCTCATACCATCTATTTTGTGCTGGGAAGGTATTAACACCTGCTTCGGTTTTGGTGTTTCCTGGCACTGTTTTTCAGAAAGAAAAACCGTCTACAAAGCGACAAAATTAATGCAAGCAACTGCAAGGCTCTCTTTTCTTTCGAGTACACGCGCGCAAAGAGCAAGCATCGTGGAAGAAAAAGTAATGAAGAATGGTCTGGGTGTTCCACCATTGCTTTTATTTTCTATTACGACGGCAATAATGCTAACTGTGCTGTAATTGGGCGCTACGAAGATAAGGCCAGTTAAGCATAATAAACGTAAGATGAAATGGAAAATAAAAGTGCCAAGAATTAAGTGATATTTGTCACGAGTAAAGAAGACAAAAAATAGCTGTAGAGGAAGAACTGGCCGGAAGTGGTTTAGAGAGCAACGGAAGTTTACGGCAATATAATGGCATAAAAATGGGGTTACTAGGAACAAGACGATTCCGGCGCCGAGATTAGAAGTGTTGCAGTTCTAGAGCGCCCCTCAGAAGGAAATGTAGCGGCAGAGAATCGGACAATGTCGTTACAGGCAGCTCAAAAAGGGTACAATTCAAAAATGTCCCGAAAGCGAAAAAGATGGGTTATGCATGAAGCCAGAGAATCAAAAAGGAGGAAGCCACAGGTTGCGGGTGGTCAAGGAGGGTTTCAGGCACGAGCGACCCAGCGAGGCCATCAACATCGCCACACAACCCTGTACGAGAGCGGGACCACACTGCACGGGTCTCTATCTAGCCTCCGCTTTGCTCCGCCAACTCATGCAATGGCGGGTCAAGCGGAGTCGGTCCGGTGGACGGTGCAAGAATACGTATAGGAAGGGAAACGGCACATTGCGGCGGGCGTGGGCGAGTGACCACATAATGTCACAAAGAAGACCTGCGAGGTCTACAAGGCTTCGTGGCTGCGATGGCGGAAGAGAAAGTAGCAGCAACTGATGGAGGAGACGATTGCGGCCACAAGACATCCTGCGGCTGCGCAGTGAAATGCCGATCGCGGCGGCCGCGCAGTTTGTTCTCCCGCGACAGACGCCGCTAGTTTAACTTAGGCAAAGGCCTTCTGACGTGAGGCCGGGTGCAGACTGTGGCCGCAACTGTCATAATAACTTCAAAGAAGTACGTCATTTCACGTCTCATTCAACCGAACTGCGTGACACGCCGTTTCTTTCTCTTTTTTTTGCGTCCATACATCACGATACGGCTTTTGCGTCGGTAGTCTGAACATAGCCTTATCTGACCGCCCTAGGAAGCGGCGTATCCCCTCCTGTCTTGTACTTACTCCGCGGTCCATTGCCTTCGCAGTACTTCGTTGTTTTCGTTGTCACGTCAACATCGAATTCGACGGCCATTTTACGAATTCGATGGATTCATTAGTGCCTCCAGCAGTCAGGGTACCACCTAAGTGTAAGCATCCAAGTGCGATCACCTGTGACGCTCGTCTTGCCCGGTGCAACGCCACTGAAATCTTCGAACAGTGGTATAGAGTGCTTGAACGCAACGAAAGGGGGTGTTTTTATCTTTAAGCTCAAGGTGCTGTGGTAGCACCAATTAAGACACGATGGCACATAGCTGAACCCTCGGGACGAGTGACGCCTCTCAGATTCACAGTGGAAGTATTCGTGAACATGCTACACAAAGGGTGCGCCGAAAAAAAGACGGCTTCGCTTTGAATATCTGTAAGATTGTGGGTACCGTCTACCCCCAGATGATCCTCCTTAACATATTCATTTGGGAGGCGCTGCACACTACACGATCATCATACCTATCCAATTCAAACTTTTTTGATCTCTAGCTTAAGGAGCTCATTGTGAAAGGGCTTCCGTATTTGCAGTCTCTATCGATGGCTTCTTCCAGAACAGCGATCTCCTCGATCCTTAAACTCACTGGAATGATATTCGAATGAAACCCGGGGAAATCGAGATAAGAGGGTTTGCAAAGAGGAGTTGGCATATTGAAAAGGCTATAGTTGTAGGATGGCAGTGCATTAGACAGGAGTTATCTTCGCGATTTTCTTTTCCCCGGGGCTTCTCCTCCAACCCGCAGCAGCGCTGATGATCTGACCCCGGGTATCCTCAACCGACAAACGCAGCCTCCGATACAAAACTGTACATTTATTTACAGCCCAGCGGGAGGCTAAGAAACAGTGCTCGAGTGGAGCCGAAGACAACGGGCCGAGAGCTCCGGCACCCGGACCGCACCTGTCTGTCTTCATCTTCCCCTCCGCCTGCCGCTGAGGACCGGGGGAAAGGAAAAAGCATGTCCTCTTCGTCGGGGTCCATCCTCATGTTGTGGCCGTTAGGACATCCGGTGCGAGCAGGTGCAGCCTTTCTCGGAATGCGCGGCGTTTGAAAGCCCCTGGCGACACGTTCTTTCCATTTCCGCGCTGCTTTTCCCAGGGACAGCGCCAGTTAGTGTGTCGAAACGCCCGACAAAAGGGAATGCGTTAAAGTTCACGATGCCAAAGGAACACAGCTAAAATCACTAAATTTTGGGTGCCTCACACTGCCGGCGGTTAAGCAGAAACTAAATCCAAGCATCTAACGCGGCTTTGCGTCCAGAAGAATTTCCCGGCACCCTCGTTGTAAGGAATCCAATTTCGCTCCTTGTTTAATAAGAATGCCTAACCAGCCAGTAAACCCGTCAAAGAAATGACCTCCCAATTTATTCTGGGGGCTTGTTTATGCCCAGAGCGTGGAACTGGGAAAGAATGAACGCATCGCTGTATACATTCGCAACTATTGCAGACATTTATTACTGCTGCCACCTGAAAATGTAACATCATTCTCTGAGGAGCACTCCTATTAACGAATTCGAAGTCCCGTAGACTAAGCAGCGAGTGCCAGTTAAAAACTTTTGTCCTCACTGTTACGCAAGTATCAGTGCCATTCTCAGTCACAAAACGTCAACTAAGGCTACAGAACTTGCAGCTCTGAGTGTGGCTTTCGCTCATATCGTCAAGCAGCCCGCACGAGAGCGGGGTATCTTCACAGTCCCCAGGGCCGCACTTCAATGTCTTACGTCATTTCCAAGAGACCAACTTGTGTCTGACAAGCATGCCCTACATCTCCAAGCTCTACAAGCGCACCATTACACAGCAGTCCGGTGGATTCCAACCTATTGTGGGATAACTGGCAATGTGAAGGCGGACATTGCTGCATCCATTGCGCGTAACCATCGTGCATCGGCGGCAATATCCATACCATCCTCCAGGAAAGATCCATCTGTCCTTGCATCTAGCGTGGCATTGAAGATGCATCGAGCAACCAGGGATTACGCATCATGTCATTACGTGCAGCTATCTTCCATTGATCCAAACTGCAAATTCAAAATGCCACCGCGATTCTCCAAGCGGGTAGAAGCAATTCTACATCGCATGCGGTTGAATGTCACATACACGCGCAACTTCCTCTTCAAGATAAAACGAACAATATCGCTGCTCTGCCCATACTCCAATGTGCAAGAAACCCTCCAGCACCTGTTCTGGAAATGTGCTTGATTTAGTGAGGAAAGAATGTCCCTCACAGTGTCTTTGGAGACTGCCGCTTTCCGTGGAGATTCAACTGAAGTACGTTTGAGGATTGTGCGCATGTCAAGCGTCCTTTAAGGGCTACAAAAGCTACATAAAATAGAGTACCTGCAACGCACAGGTCTAGACCAGTCTCTGTAAATATTTGTCTCTGTGGGCATGAAGTTCTTCAACGTCATCGCCATCATCTTCATTACGTCATCAACTGGCGTAGCAAGTTAGGCATTTTAGCCCGGCTAACATCGCCAGACTTCAGTAAAGATCGTTCTCTGTTTCTGTCTCACCCACGCACACACGCACGCACACCCACACGCGCACGCACACACACACATACACACACACACACCCACACGCGCACGCACACACACACACACATACACACACACACACACACGCACACGCACACGCACACGCACACGCCCACGCACACCCATGCACACGCACACCCACACAATTTATGTTAGTTGAATAGTAGCATGATCATTAAATCGTGCCTCACCTTAGCCACCGCCTCCCAACAATCACTGTCATCAAGACGCCTGTGAATTCATTAATTGAACTTACTCGCGCTTCCCAGGACAATGCCACTTCTCCAGACGGTGCAAAGCCTAAACCTTTTTGATAAAAAAAAATGAGGCACTTACCCTTACTCTCTCTATTGCGTTTCTTCTCATCAGGTGGCTGAGAAGAAACGCGGATAGCGCGTTAGTGGCGTTCTTTTAAAACCAATTATCAGCCATTCAAAAAGTGGGAAGCTTTGTCATCGCATGCTTTTTAATGACACGCTGTGGAATCTTTCGTACCTAGATTGTGTTACAAAACTACTACTTGTCTTTTGTCCCACAAACAATGCCAGGGTAAGTTATCGAGAGCAGTTCATTACGCCGTGCATGTCAACGCTGCCATGGAGCTGCGGATGCAGCGTTGTTTGCTTGAAGAGAGGCGTTTCGCCCGACGAGGAGGCTGTCAGAAGGCCCGTTAGCCACCGTATGTAATTGCGTCTCTCAAAGGCGCCCCGCGCGCTTCGCGCTTTAATTATTCCTCCAGCCGGCCACGCGCATAGCGCACCACAGGAGGTGGTCTAACGAAAGCGTCCCACTGCGCTACGAGCAGAGTCGGCTTGCGTCGCGTTTATTCCAGTCTTCTCTATGTCGGTTTTCTAGCCTGCCAGACGTGGTTATACGTATGTATGCACATTTCACTTGCATGCTGCGTTTAAATAGGGCGCCAGCTAAATGCCGGAAGTGTATGCTCATGCGCACCTGCACGCACCCGTGCACACAAACGCGCTAGGCGTAGCGAGTGGGCAGGGAGACCGTATCGCGTCGCTTCGAGCTGTCGTTTCCCTATTTCCCTGTTTCCCTGTAGTACACCTCTGCCTTTTTTTCGGCTCTCACATGCTCAAAAAACTCCTCAAACAAATAAAACATTCATTTTTGAACAACGATACCCATCGTTTTATAAAGACGGCTGCCGCTTCACATAATTTGGCTCCAAGACATTACCCTTTAAACCCTCATAACCGTAATCGATTGACGACTACCACCTTAGCACGGCTTTGCCTGTACCTATTAAAAAAAAACAAGTTCAAAGTATCTGTGCCGGCTACGCAATTTTCTCAGTGTAACACGCATGATGAAGGAATGCCTGTTAGACTGAGGAAGCAAAACGCACGCATGACATTGGTGTAAAGCCGGAGTCACCCTAAGGGCTTAACGCCTCTTTGTACACCCTGTACACGGGGATGTTTACATCACTAGCCTTTTCCTTCGCTTTCGGGTGCAGTATCCGTTGAAAATGAGAGCGGTAGTCCTCCGCCAGCTCACATGCTGCCGGATGAGGTTTGTTCTCCACCCCTGCCTTGTTCATAGCCCTCATCGGCTGGACGTGTACCTGCCTTTGATGCTGTTAATAAGTCCGAAGGCTTATTAGTCTCATTGAAAGGTGACGTTTGACGACCATGGCAACAACTTGCCGGAATCAACGCGGATGGTACAAAAACTCAAGGAAGGCCAGAAGTGAACCAGGGCATACGCGCCATGTTTAAAAGAGAATTGACGATTACCAAAGTGAAATTAGTGATGGGTAGAAATTACTCTTAAGTTAGGGTAGGTGTGAATAGGCTAAGCTAAAATGGATGAAGCAGGTCAAGTTGAACTATGATGAATTGACGTGGATTAAGATGAATTAGTGTGAACTAAGGTTGATTGATTGATTTATTTTAATATCCCAAAAGCATGGACAAGAGCCATTACAGGAGGGGTTAGCTTTAAAAAAAAAGGTCGCTGGTAAAAACCACGCCAACAAAAAAACATGACAAACAATTGACTTGAAAAAGCAAGGGCAGGGGAAGCGGAAGGCGAAGCGGAACGAATGACAAAAAATGTTTAACACTACAAGAACGATTAAAACAATAAAACAACAGATGCTCAAAAACATGCGAGACGGAGTCGGGGAGAAAGAATTGATCTAAGAATGCAGGCAAAGAAAATTCAGTTATTCGGCTTGTATTAGGGGCGAAGCCCCTAAGGGACTGGGGCTGTTGGCATCTCCTGTCGTAGTCGTAATCGTCGTTTCATCTAACCACGGCACTAAAACACCGGGAAACTCGTTTACGCGTCACGCTAGAACATAATGCGCACTAAAACCCCTGGACACTCGTTCATGCCTGGCGCTAGAGAGCTACGTTCTTCAAAGAAAAGAGACTTTTACAGCCAAGCTGCATACCTGTACCCCTAACGGTTCCATTTCCATCGGCAAAAATGCCAAAACGCCAAGAATATATTTATGCACTGCATGCTTCGCCCGTTCCCAGATTTCGCGTTAGTGGAGATGGACTGGGATTTTTTTTATAACTGTTGTCCGAATTGTGCCCAGTCTCAAATCTGAGCCAGTTGATGCGCAAGATCGCACCAATGTGTGGCTGCGTGAACGAAAAAAAAAAAGTGCGCAAATGTAACCTTACTGAGCCGTGTGTACGATACTTGGAATTTTGAACTAACGAGGGTGTAATATAGTAAAAACTTTAAAGACACTGGAGCAATAGCAAAATTACGGCGTAAGAAGCCAAGCATGTGGTCAGCATTATTACCACAATTAATATGTTCATGCCATTGCAGATTAGAGCTAATGTGAACGCCAAGGTAGTACTTAGGATACGCACCAAGGGGACACGTGCCCGGCCTCATAACATTGAACATTTTTCGCAGGAACAGCATACGTTTTGTGTACAAACGCTGCGAGTTGCGGAACAAGTGCACAAATAAATATGAGCACTGCACCCAGGGTAAAATTTTTCCACGCAACGACACTACTATGAAACCCGCGGCAGTACTTTTGAATGTATCAGAATACTCGCGGCCCTTTAAGCAGCACTAAATGTTGTCTACACGGGTACCCGCCGCGGTGGCTCAGTGGCTAAGGCGTTGCGCTGCTGAGCACGAGGTCGCGGGTTCGATTCCCAGCCACGGCGGCCGCTTTTCTGATGGAGGCCAAAAGCAAAAACGCCCGTGTGTACAAGCTTTCGGCGCACGATAAAGATCCCCAGGTGGTCCAAATTAATTCGGAGCCCTCCACTACGGCGCGCCTCATCGCCTGCGTTGCGTCGGCGCGTGAAACCCTACAATCAATCAATTGTCTACACGGGTGCTTTTGTGTTCAATATAATACGCCCACGTACGGCGTATTTTCTTACAGCGCGGTCATTCTGCGAATGCCTCCTACGCTGCACGACGCTTGGCTACCCAACATTTGAGCACACACTCAAATAAAAATAATGGTGCGCAAAATATTGCTGGCTAATCAAATTACTGCCCACTTTGAAAAAAATAAATGTTTACGTAAGCTGCAAATGGGTGATATGTTGGTCGGATGCCGTTTGTCGCGCTTGATTTTCACTGCCCGAAGACGCCTTTTTTCCCGGTCTCTGCCGAGGACCGAAAAAAAGGCTTCTTCGGGCAGTTTAACGCTTGCCGCTAAGCGTTACAGTTTCTATCCGTTTATAAATGATTTGTGCAGTGCGGCACGCAGCCCCTGGGCATGGTGATGGAAGTTTTCGTATAAAACTGGAGGGAACGAGCATGGAGCTAGCTACAACGCGCACCTCAAGCGCAGGTGACCGATCGGAGGAGTCAAAATGGCGGTAACGCTGCCTCCAGGGGCGCGGAGGCAGCATCTCCCTTTTCAAAAACTGACATCACTATAAGCGGTGGCGTACGCATCGAGGTTCCCTACTCGACATAGCAGTGTGGTGACATCTATTTTGCAACAGCGCGCAGCGCTAAAATTGTGCCGCCCACTACGTCGACACCGCGACGGTAGTTTTAAAGCACAGCTTTATTACTTTCGTCCAGTGATTTAGTGGAGGATGCGCAAATGACCTTTTGACCGGAGACACACCCCCGGCGACACACCCCTCGAAGCGCATCGCGTTATTCGCCGGGCCCGATGTTGGCGCCTGCGGGCGCCGACAGCAGTCGCCACCGTCGCTGCGGCCGAGGCAGCCAACCACCCCCGAAGCCTCCCATGCATTCGGCACTGGGTCGCTTCGGGCACCGTGACTGGTCTCACGTTCGGCGAAGAGGAACGGTGCGTTCGCCATGAATGAACGCCGCGTTCGCCCGGCCTCCTTCTGTGAGCGTTGCATGGAACCGAACGGCTTTTAGATGTGGTAGGCAATACATCTAAATCAAAGGTTAACCAAGCGAAACCAATACTCAACCAGACTAAGCCAAACTCTTGCTTTGCATATCCAAGGTTAGCGGAGCTAAGCCACAGCTATTTTTAACAGAACGTTTCGTCAGTTTTCCGTCACGATATGATAACGCCTATTGTGCCTTCTATTGAATGTTTTGCGATGCGAGTGGCCTATTATCCCATCTGTCAGAAGTGTGCCTAGAGGTTTAACGAGCGCCCGCGCCACTACGACGAAACGCCTTGGCGCCAGTATTGAATGAAAAACGTGCATGACATGATACGAATATTTTACCTAAGACGCATAGCAGCATACGATGCCCTGAATCGAAAGATCCGGTCTGGCGCATACATTTTAGATGCGACTGCATCTCATTCACTCGCCTTGTCCATGCAGCGTCGGCGTCGTTGTCGTCCGCCCCTCCCCCATTCTCCTCGCCGCGCGAGCTATGCTCTCCACCGCTCACCCCCTCTCCTCTCCGATAGCGAACACTCTCTCGCGAGGGGCATTGGATTGGATCAACGCCACCTAGAGGAAATTCTTGATTGGATTCGATTGGGTTGGCTTGGCTTGGCTTGGATTGGATTGGATTTGGATTTGATTGGATTAAAGTGGATTGTGTTGGATTGTGTTGCGTCATAGCCGCGCCACGTTGCGTCATAGACGCGGTCGTTCCAGCACCGGCGTTCCGATTTCCATCGATGCGTTGAATGGAGCCTAACAATTCTGTCACAATATTTTCAATATTTTCCATCACCATGAACCAATTCTGCTATCGCCCGCGCAACCGTAACAAGCACCACTGAAGACAAGGCTGCGAAGCGGCGTGAACGTGATGCTGAACGCAAACGATTGAAGCGAGCAGCCGATTCCGAACTTCGTAAACGTGATACCGAACGCAAACGGTTGAAGCGAGCAGCCGATGCTCGCTGTGGCGTCGCATCTCCACAGGGTTCCCCTCGCGGGAAGGTGGGGTAATTTTTGTTCAACTTCAAGACAATCAAGGAATAGGGAAGGAAAATTTGATATCCACCTCAATGCAGCCGTACGGCTACTAAGGAAAGCTGTACAGCTTTCTCGGAAAATTTGCAGTTGAAGAAAAATTCGTCCTCGTCTAGGATTCAAACCCGGGACCACCGCCTATCGAGGGCAGTTGCTCTACCAACTAAGCTAACCGGGAGGCTAGTCATTTGTAGCGCGAGAACGAACTAATCAGCAACTCTACGTGATGGGCAAGTGTTTAATAGACGAGATTTAGCGGAAATCAGCAAGGTGAAGTAAGTTTCTGTGAAGGAAAATTTGATATCCACCTCAATGCAGCCGTACGGCTTGCGAAAAGATGCTTGCCAACGTGTTCTTGTCTGTGAACGTACCCGTGCAGACCAAGCGGTAGCGCTCTTCGCATGCTGCCCAGCTGCGGCGGGAGGCGTAATGGCGGCCGTTGTAGCAGACGACGCGGATTTCGTCACCCTCAGCGGAGCGCGCGAACATCAGGGCACCCTAATACCGAGTGCATCGCCCGACTAAAACCCGACTATCCATAACGAGAATTCACATCAAAACAGCGCCCCTCTCGTCATTCCCGCTGTGGTTGCGCTGTCTGCTAGACGTTTTGTAGGTAAAGTAAAAGGCCGCGCGCTACTTTCCCATTGCCGCAGGGACGAGAGATGGTCGTTAAGGGCACATGGTAAGCCGTATACTTCCCATGCATTTTTGGCCATGTTGAGGTACCTTTTTCTCGGCATCTACTAAAGGTATCTACATAATCCATAAATCATTGTCTTTCAAATTTTAGGGTCTTATAACTGTACCAGAAGTGTAAAAAAAAGACTTTATTTTTTTTATGAGTTTTTTTTAGCAGTACCTAAATTTGGCTCTATTTGCATGTTAAAAAATGTGCAAAAAAACCGCTGCGTGCATATATTTATTTCGGGCACAGTAGATGTGAAAACGTATCTGTATGACATGGGAAAAATCCTGTGGTTATCGTGGGTGACCGGAAATAATGGTACCTGTGTAATAAAAACATTGTTTTGAGATAATTGAGTTTAAAGTAAGGAAAGAGGTGATAACAATACTTTTTTGCCACAAACACCACTTCAGTCATTTATTTAGTAAGGACCAGCTTCGTAATCACCGTCGAAGTAATTATTTTGCTGTTAAGCCTGTCGTCTGTCCTGCCTTGCCTATTTTGGGAACTCGTACAGCTCTGTTTGCAAAGCATCTTCGCTTGTGGTCATCCTCTTTGGTCGTGTTGCGTCTAGGCCTCGATCCGAAGGATTTCAAAATGCTGACTCGTGCATTGCTATCATCATTGAATGAAAGAGCAGCATCCAATGTGGCAATCTTGAGAGTGTGAAGCCCCAATCTCCCGACTATCTCCCGACTATTTCAATCTCCCGACTATTAACTGGGAAACATTACGATTCCAGTGCGCACGCTCGGAAATACTTTTTGATTTAATGTTGTCCTTTAACCTCAGCCAGATCGTGAAAGAGCCAACACGTGTTCAAGGAACGAAATCAAACATACTTGACCTGATTTTTACAAGCAACCATTTCCCAACACATGACTCTAAAATTGAAATAATGACCGGTATATCAGACCACAAACTAGTTCTATGTACCTCCCACATTCAAAGAAGTAAAACTGATTCAGTATCACGGACCACATTTGCGGACTTCAAAAACGCTGACGATACAACTATAATTGATTATCTTTCCTTTCAGTTAGAGTCATTCGTAAATGCTTCAGATCATCCCTCCGCCGATATAGATACAGTGTGGCAATTATTTAAAAACATTGTACTACACTGCCTTCACAATTATGTACCAGTAAAAACAAAAAGAACTAATAAGCATAACCCATGGATAACGCGAGACGTTATTCATGCCAAACGCAGAGTTAAAAGACTTAGGAAATCGCTGAAGCATAAACCTAATCCTTCTAGGAATTCACTTTGCACTGCCATAGTTGAAATGAAATCTAAAATTAAGATGGCGAAATGTCACTATTTTAAAAACGTTCTACCGAGCTTTATTCAAAACGCGCCAAAGAAATTCTGGGATTATCTTAACCCTAAAAAACGTAGCGACAAACCGACCACGGGAACAAACCGCACAACAGCAGAGTCCTTAAACACGTACTTTACATCTGTTTTCACTATCGATGATGGTAAACTACCGCATATTGACTCATGTGACGATAATCACCTCGAACCAGTGTCTGTAACTGAAGCAGGCGTACTCAACCTCTTGTTAAGTCTTGACATAAAAAAAAGCCCTGGCCCTGACAAGATTCCAAACCAATTCCTAAGAAGGTATGCCGAATGGGTAGCGAAGTATTTATATGCCATCTTCAACAAATCCCTTCTGACAGGTACTGTTCCAAAAGAATGGAAGAAGGCAAAAATAATCCCTATACCTAAATGCGATAACACAAATGATGAATCAAACTACAGACCAATTTCTTTAACATGCACAGTATGCAAAATTTTGGAACACATAATTTTTAAACATTTGACCACTTACCTCGAGCAAAAACACTTTTTGTCACCTTCCCAACATGGGTTTCGTAGAGGGCTATCGACAGTAACTCAGCTAGCTGAACTGATACACGACTTGTCTTCGAGCATTGATACCCAAAAACAAGTAGACCTCATCCTACTAGACTTTTCAAAAGCTTTCGATCGTGTCTCACACGAAAAATTAATTAAGAAACTTCAGTCAGCTATAGGAAATTGCTCGGTTGTTCGCTGGATTAAAAATTACTTATCTGATAGGACACAGTACGTCGAGATAAATAACGAAACTTCCTCTATAGCAACAGTAACTTCCGGAGTACCTCAAGGCAGCGTCCTAGCACCTTTGCTGTTTCTTATATTTATTAATGACTTACCCCTGAATATTCCTGTTACCGTAAAACTTTTCGCCGACGATTGCATACTGTACAATGAAATTAACTCCCACGAAGATCATATAGCGCTAAACAATGCCCTAGAAACCGTGTCAAAATGGTGCGCTGATTGGCAAATGACAATTAACGCCAAAAAATCCGCTCTGCTGACAATAACTAGAAAAAAAAACAGGTTTAATTTCCCCTACACCATTAATAACATTCCCCTGCCACGAGTTTATGAACATAAATACCTCGGCTTAACAATAACCCAGGATCTCAGGTGGGACTCCCACATATCCACAGTAACCTCAGCTGCGTTACGGCGCTTGATGTTCCTTAGACGACGCCTTCGGTTAGCTCCTGCAGAAACAAAACTAATTGCGTACAAAACTTTCGTCAGACCTGTGTTAGAGTATGCCAATATTGTTTGGTTCCCATTTTCTGTCACTAAAATTAACAAGTTAGAAGGAATTCAGAGGAAAGCAATTAGGTTTATATACAATAAGTATCGATTATCTGACTCACCCACTGAACTTATTAAAAAAGCTGGAATTCTAACTCTTCAAAACAGAGCCAAACTAGCACGACTACGGTTCATGTACCAACTGATACATGGAGAGCTAAAGATTAATAAATCCATATACATTTCTATTGCACAAACAAGACTGACACGTCACACACATTCCGAAATGCTTGACGAGTGCTCATTCCACACAGATTCATTTAAATATTCATTCTTCCCATTGGCAACAAGGGAATGGAACCGGCTGAGCCCTTCTATAATACACTGTACTTCACTGGATAATTTTACCGCGGCAGTAAGAGAGCATTTACAAGTCGACAACGAATAACTCGACTACATTACAGATTCTCTGAATTACTCGTGTTCTGTACGAATTTTGTGCTTTTGTTAAATCAATAAAAGAAGGTAGTTGTTGTCAGGTTGTCATGGGTACAAGTACGAACATTGATTGTTGTTTTATTCTATATACTGCGAGACTTGTTTGTCATGCTACGTCATACTAGGTACTATGCAAATTATGTTACTCCTTTACTGTTCATTGCCTTTTCAAACAATTACCCTGTGCTAAAAAGTGACTAGCTTTCAACATGTTTCCCCTCGTGTATGTATGTGTTATAACTTGAAAGCCCAAATGATTTGTCTTTTATTATTGTTTACCTTCTATGAAATGCCCTTCCTGCTAAAATCCCAAATAGGGATTGGCAGTATCTGTAAATAAAATAAATAAAATAAATACGTTATTTTGGTGCGCGGGTCCGAATGACAAATATGGAAAGAACGTGCACAGCATCTTTGGATTGCCTTGGCTGAAAAATCAGCTATGCAATGGTTGCCAAGCAATTTCCTAATACAGCTGGTTCCAGAAAAGCGTTTTCATCTGGAGCTGGACGTTTTTTGATGAAAAAAAAGACAATAAACACGGAGCACATTCTAAAATAAGGAGACGTGGTCACGCACTACTATTTTGCGGGAAAACAGTTTTTGACCCAGAAATTCGACTTTCTAAGAAAAGTGTCATTATGAAAAATGTTCTCAAGGAAATGAACTTCCGCGATTGCGAAGAAAAGAAAAGTCTTTTTTTTTTTAGTGCGCGAGCAGTGGTCCCTGCGGCAGCGATGGTTCGCTCGTTACGTTTTGGTTTTCCTGATAGACCACACCGCTGCCTCACTGGCTACCCGCAACTGTCGATGTCACGCGAGGCATCATGGAATGGCGTGAGCAATGAAATACGTTTCCGTATTGGTGATTTCTCGCCAATTAAAGCCTCTTTCGCCGCCGAATAAACGCTCACAGGGCATCGGGACAGTTGAACTTTCGTCTAAGCCCACCTTGCTATTTGCCTCCAGTGTCCCGCGACAGGAAACTAGCGTCCTGGTAGAGGGAGCATACTTGAGTAGAAGATATCATAGTTCAAATTAAGAAGAAATGAACTTGGTCTGCCATGTAGTGAGGCACACTGACAACAGGTGGACTACGAAGGTTACAGAATGGATGCGGAGAGGCGGAACTTGAGGAAGGAAAACGCCGAAATAAGGGACCAAATAAGGGACTCGATGAAGGGACGAAATAAGGAAATTCGGAGGCGAACAGCGGGCTCGGGCAGCGGAGTACCGGTGTGGGTGGAAGTCAATAGGGGAAGCCTTCGTCCTGCAGTGGAACTAAATAGGCTGTTGTTGTTGTATTGGATTTTTGAGGTGACCACGTTCTTCGTGAACATCGGCGGAACTTGTGCGTACCTTCTGATACCTGATTTACCCCCTTGGAAAACATTCACGGGCGTTTTTTTCGTGCCACATTGCTCTAAGCCTAACGCTCGCCGAGCCGTGTTCCAGGGTCGTGGTCGCAGCCGCGGAACGCGGCACGAGCGACTGGAGCCCGCCGGCCGCCTCAGCATGGCCTACGGAGTTCAACCGGAACCCCCCGCCACTCAGGAACGCCTTTGAATTACTCGTGGAGAGTGCCCCCGCAGTAGTCGCTCATACCCCGCACGATGATCAAGCTCGCCAAGCCAATCGAGATCGTGCCCAACCGGAGGCGCAAGACATGAAAGGAGATGAAGTCGACCAAGACGCTAGCCCCTGGACCCCGTGGTAGCGGCGTCGCCAACCCGCAAGACGGCCATGACAAGACTGGACCGAGTGAGTAAACCCCGCTCCCCACTCTTGCTCAGGCCACTCCTGAAAATAAGCGCACGAGACATTCCCAAGACTGCGTATGAGTGTGAGTGAATGAGGAAAAGTATATTTTTATGTGTGGGTGTGAGTGAGTGGCGCCCAGTATGTTTGCGACCGGGAATCGATCTGCTGGCTTTGATAAGTTATATGAAGCTTAGCCTTGCGATTAGAGAACGCCAAGCAGCTTCGCTGATAACATCAGCGTTCGCGACGTTAATTAGGGAAGCTGGGCAAATGTTTTGCGTGCGTTGGGCCCACGCGCGCGGTGAAAAACGCGGTGGGCTTGTAGTGATAGAAAGAAAAATGAAACCCTGACGGAGTTTTTGCTTCAATCAAGAGAATAAAAATTGACATGTTGTATGTCCGTGCAAAAAACGAAAAATTTGGCGCGTTGACACATTTTTAAAAGGAATGAACAGAGCAAAAAACGACGACGTTAAAAGACAAACCTTACACGTGCTATTGTTGCCAATCGTTTTCAATCACCCGTCAGTGTTTTCGTTTCTTTTCTTTTAGCCTGATGCAAACGATAAAAAGACACTGCGTTCGGTTGAATAAATTTAGTTGAGTCAGCACTCTCTTGTGCTTTGTAGTTTCTTCGTTGCTCTTTTCGTTAAATAATATGTCCTGCAAAGTTTTCGTCCGGCGCGATCGGTATCTTTTTCCCGGTCGTGTGTCCACAGCAGTGCCTGTGGGACCGCGGAAGTGAGATGTTATTGTTGAACACTCGGAAACTTCTAAATTTTCATTGCGCACACATTACATACGGTCGTAAATACAACTGAGCTTGCGCAGAGTGAAATGGTGCGGGGCATACCGCGCCAACTCAGGGGCAATATTTGTAGCGGCCACTAAATAATAAATGCCTCCTCCTACTACATCGCCACTTGAAAATTTTCTCCAAACAGAAATCGCACCCGGCGGATGGGATAGGTTCGACTTTTTCTGGTCTGCTGAGCTTCGCGCGAGGAGCGACTGCATTGATTCTGGTGCGGAGCTCGAGTACGTAGAGCCCAACCTGGGGCTCTTCGCTGCCAAAGTAGACGGAGTCAAGTTGATTCGTCAAGCGGATAGAGCCGTCCGGGAGCCGCATTCCACTGAGAGGGCGAAAAGGCAGTGCTTTCTTCCGAGAGGCGCCATTCCTTCCTAGCATTCTACACCTTTGTATTAAAAATTACGACGCCCTAGCGACGGGAGTTCGCCGAACAACGAGCCCATGCTCGTATTTTGTCGATGGTTCCTCCGGCTCCCGGCCGATTTATTTCTCTCTTAGCCGTTTTCCAGTCTTGAACGTTTCTGAAATCCGAAAGCAAGGCGCCGTGAGTTCAATTGCCCTACGATCTAGGCAGCGGAATTCTTGGGATTGCCCCCGCTGAGTGCTACTTTATTGCTGAGTGAGAAGCGTCGAAAAGGCCGTTTCGGAATGTGCTTGTCAAGCGCGCAGCGAATTCTTCGGAGGCAGCTACCGGGATTCTCTTTTACTGACGGTGGTCATTCTTGGACTATCTAAATGTAAAATGTTTGGTATTGCGGTCTGTCTGTCTGTCTGTCTGTCTGTCTGTCTGTCTGTCTGTCTGTCTGTCTGTCTGTCTGTCTGTCTGTCTGTCTGTCTGTCTGTCTGTCTGTCTGTCTGTCTGTCTGTCTGTCTGTCTGTCTGTCTGTCTTTTGGTTTGTCGGCTGGTCGGTGGCCTAGCAAGGACGCAGTTGCGGAGCTCCTCCTGCAGGGTGCCCCACCTCCCGCGCCCCCACATATTCTTTTAGGTCAATTCTTCCTAACCTCGTAATTTCACCCATCTTTGTCGCATTTGAAAGAAACTGGTACTAATTTCTCCCGTGCAGCCACACGAAAACACTCGTACTCTTTATTTTAACAGGCATTTGGAGGTTAAAGTTTCCGCAAATCAAAACAAAACCTAGCTGTGTCTTCAACCCTGCCATTTAAATCTATTTGTAGTATATTAACCGCAACGTAACTGTGAACATGACGACACCTTGATCAACATAATCGATGGGAAAATACAAACTTTACAGAGGTCGTGTTTCAGTTTTCGACTTTTCGAATGAATATCCGCACATCTATGCTAGGCATAAAAGCTATCAACGTCCTAAGCTTTAGTCAGAGAAATCTCACCAAGAAAAACACCACCCATATAATCATCCCAGCCCTGCGCACCTAACCACACCAACCACGCTATCAGGGAAGGAAGGAACAGTGTTTATGTAGAAGGGATGGCCCTAAGCCGCAATGGGAAAGCGCTATCTAAATTCGAGTTTTGTCTAATAAACGCCTTTCAATGCGTCAGAAAAATACAGTTAGTTGATGAGGAGCTACCTCCATACGCTTGAAGACATACAGGTTTAACCAATCTAAGCAATGTTATCACGAGCGAAAACAAAGGCTATGCCCCTAGTGCTTCGTGTAAATGTCCCTTTGTTGGTGATCTCACAGCGTGCCGCCTAGCTACATTGTTACCCGTGTCGGTGTTGCTGAACGACGACGACGAAGACAAGGGGCGTTTTTGGGTCTCTTGAAAGAAGACGAGGATCATGTCGGATTCCGGCCTGAGTTGCTCTCTACTGTAAATACTGTAAATTTTGTGAATACATTGTGTTCCCTCTTCTTTTGTCCTCGTAACATCTTTTGGTGGAAGGGGGTAACTGTATGATTGAATTATTTGGATTGGATTGGATTGTAACTCTATCTACTGTATGATTTGATTCATCCTTTTGCTTGCGCTGATAGTCCCGCACAGACAGTCCAGCCGGGACGCCATCGACGGCGAGGCTGATTGACCAAGCGGCTTCTTCAGCGGCTGTTACAGGGACCCTGCAACCCTTTTTTGAACTTCTCTTGAAATCTTAAATCCTTGCAGAACGTAGTCACCCAACGCACCCAATACTTAGATTAGCGTGTCGCAAAGTACCTCAATCAGAAATTACTGCTCTATGCCCATCAGATAACCTGTAAACTCGCTCAAAAGATTATTCTGTCTTTCCCGGTCTTGACGTTCTTCGACGGCTCGAATTACGCCACTGAGGCCATGTTGCGGCTGTTGGCTTATTTCTTTCAGTTTCAGCAATGAACGCTTTTCGATAGCAACTTACAAAAAAGACACAAAAACAAAGCAAAAATGGATGGCGTATCTGGCGCGACGAGCCAATCACGCAGTTCCCCTCCGTGCTGGCGATAACTATAGCTTTCGCAGTGCTTCTAGACGCGAAGGAAAGAGGGAAAACGCTTATCGAATGTGTTGCAGGGTCCCTTTAAACCCTCGCCTGTCACGTGTTTGGCTAGCGCTGAAGCGCAACCTCAGACGGCTCAGCCAGAGCTGAGCGCTCAAGTGCAGGCGAAGCAGCCGTTTGACCCTCCCCTTGTCACGTGGTACCACAATGACGTGGCTCCGAGCGGGCGAAGCGATCAGGAAAGCGCAGTTGATACTCCAACGGCTGCATGTCACTCGCGACGAGATGAATGACATTGAAAGAAGCAGCCGCTTTCGTTCTAAAATGCGAAACCCTCATCTTATTCCTCTTGGAAGGACCAAATGAAAGAGGAAGAACACCAGAGGTAGGAGGGGAAAGACCCAGCAGGTAGTGACGTGGCAGGGTGGCGGAAAAATATCGTCTTTTAACGACACTCGCAGCAAAGCAAACAGGTGTAGGGAATTTTATTTGGTTCCAGTTGATTTTTTCGCTAACACAAAGTTAAGGAAATATGGACATAGGTCTCTGATCTTGAGACTGTTTATGCATGTTGGATTTTCGAACATCATGCGATCATTTCCAGGTGTGTGTGCACACTGCTACTTATCGCGTTGTCCATATTTTTACCAAGTCGTTGCGCTATTAAAGAGTGCGGTAAAGTAGTTAGAATGCACTGCGAGACGCACTTAAATCCTGAAGTACGCTGCCGGTGTCTCTTTGGCAATCTCCTTTCACACAGAATAATCCAACATAAATGAAGTTGTTGTAGAGGAAGTGCGCCGTATTTTTACATTACGGAAACTGTGATGAGCGAGCTACCACGTAAAAAAACGAGAAGGAATCGTAAGAAACATAAAATTTGTACCAGGGGTTATTGTAAGGTAATAGACTGTGTACGGTAGGTGAAAGCTGTGCAATACAAGGGAATCACGATATCGCGTGAGGCGCAAACTGTTAGTAACTACCCGCTCCTCCCTGACGTAGCCTATGTGACCTGCTACGGCAATCCAGTCCAATTGCATACAAAAAAATTACGTGCCAATCCTCTCGCACGCAGCGGTGGAGTGCGTTGGACTGTTCAAATGACTCCATAACCGTGTAGAGAATTATGCCGTTGGTCTCATTGTTATTTAGCAGTCGCAGCTTTCATACAACTGACATGAAGCCGCCGCTTTCCGCATCCGTCCTAGCAGTCTTACCAGGTTCGGCAAACTGCCGGCAAAATCGGTTTCAACAGTCCTTTATTTGACTGATAGCACAAAACTATAACCCTACGTAGTTTCGCTATGCTTCAATTTGGGAAAGTTGGTTGAACATATCGGAGAAAACAGCGCAAGGACACGTCCTCGTCCTTGTGGTGTTTTCTCCGATTCATTCCGCTGTTTAACTTCGTAGAATGGCGTATACCAAATAGGCCAGGTCGCTTTATAGTTTGTCCCTCTTGTTTGAATACCAACCTCGTCCCAACCCCCGAAAAAAAAGAATAATACAATTCAGTGCAATCTACTTCAATGCGATATAATCAAATCTAGCAGAAGATGAGCCGCCGTATACTACTAAGATGAAAGTACTCGGAGAGTTACAAAAGAAAGTGTGAGTTCGTACACGCGTGCCCGCGTCACACCACGGCCTTCGCAATTGTCATCATCTTCACTTGCCCGCACTCTCACACCACGAAGAGCTGCATTAGCAGTCGCTGCGCTTTTGATTTTGCGAAACGCACTTCACAGAAGACACAGTGAGGGAAACGTTTTTCACTAATTCACTCACTCGCGCACTTTTGGACTTGAATGTGGATTGCTTTAAATCAATGTCCGGTTTGAGAACAGTTACCTTGTGGTTTTATTGTTCCTGTGCACAGAATTTTTGGAAACAAGTAGGCGAAATAATTGTGTCTCACGTTGACTCCCTGAGGACAGATCCACAAGAACTGCGGGTGTAGATCCCCCACCATACAATGGTTTCAGTTTCGACGTGGTAGGAGGAAACAAGTTCAAAGCCGGTGGCTTGATTTTAGTCCTCATGGGACATCTCCCACTCCCGGAGAAGAACGCGCAAACTACTCCCACCGGGTTGCGTTTGTCTTAGAGAGGCTCATTAAGGATTTTTCTCATCCGTACGCGTTGCCTGTTTGGAGAGGCAGGAAATGGTGGACTCGGAGGCCCATAACGGCTTTGTCGCGACGCAAATGAGACCTACTGTGAAATACGTGAGCATCTGGTCCTCCATTTGCGACGCCATTAATTATTCTTTTCTTCCCGTTTCCCCGCAAAACGCATCCCAGTGTCACCGAAATTTCTCGAGTTGACTTTGCTCCCAAAATGACCGAACTTCTATTTTCTTTCAAAAAATTAAATGTTGAAGCGCTTTTAGACATTTTGCACAGTTAAATTTACGAGAGATGAAGATCTTCATGAATGGGACCCGCATCTGGTGGATCGGTCGGCCGATGATCGAAGCAATGATCAGATGAAACGATGACTGGTTGGCTCGTTGGCCCACGGCACGTAGCCGACGACGATCTACTCCAAGCAAAAGCAAGATTTACAATATGTACGCTTCATTTACACTACGTATTTACAACTCTCAAAGGTCATGGTGGCACACGAGAGGTCAGGCAAAGCCCGCATCCAGCGAGGCTCGTTTTTCACCCCCCCCCCCCCAAAAAAAAAAATCCATCAAACTCCTCGTTTTTACCTCCAAAACCCCGCCCATAAACGGGACGTCGCAATTCGAGAGTGAGGATGGCTCATTGATTAACCCGCCCTAGGCCACTGATTGTCCCCAGTGACAAACTTAGGTGAGTGCAAAATAGTTACGTGACCCACCTGTTTCCCTCTCATACGGAAAGCTGGAGGTGTTCCGCAAAACACAAAAACAACACAAATGAAAACCAACCAACTAAAAGCGAACCCAGCGCCGGCCATCGGTTATCTGGTGCCTCGTCTTAAAGAATGGTCCATACCATGCACGCCTATGATTGTGCCCCGCGCCGCCAACATTCCTTTGCTTTTTAAACACGTAGAGCACAAGCAAGGCCTGGTCGCCTACCATTTACGCATCCCAGCCACCGAGTCGCCAGGGTCAGACGTGAAGCAAATGGAAACTTCACCCAGTAGCTTTGAGCTGTGTAACCGTGGTAGACAGAACGTTGAGTTCCCCCTTCATACTTCTGACCCCCTGAATGACCTCTAGCCCCCGACCACTGCGGGCATTCTCATGGCAGTAATGACGACGCCGGTGATTGGTCGTCCGCATATGAACGTGTAAGCACGCATACCTGATGGGACGACGCCATGATACTGAATAACGACGGCTTCTCTCTGAAGAGCGTCGCCGAGTTATGGCATCGGAACCACCAGCCCGACTGCCGGATATGGTCTGATTTCAAGGCAAATTTCGCTGCTGTCTTTGGACGACCAGCGGTGCGCAAGCTTCAAGCGGAGCAGGGTTTGCTTGTTCCAGCACAGCAGGCTGGTGAGAACTTCAATAGCTATATTGAAGACGTCGTCGACTTATGTAAGCGTTTCGACCCATCTATGACAGAAGCTGAGAAAGTCAAGCACATTTTAAAAGGCATGGATGACGACGACTTCCAACGGACTTGTGCACGGTTGCCGATGTCGTCAACTTGTGCTTAAGCTTTGATAAGCTGCGGAAGCAATGGGCCCTAACTAGAGGATCTCTTGCAAGGGATAACTCTGGGTTGAGCTTGGCGGCAATTTCCGCCGATTCCTCGTTGCTTACGCAAATTAAAGACTTCGTGCGTGAGGAAGTGGCTCGTCAGTTGTCCCTCCTACTCTCCATGACGGGTAGGAGGGGCAGTTCAGCGTCGGGCATTCAGCGTCAACCTGTGGTGTGCGGCGACACACTAGCTCGTCTTCCGTGCCAGTTTCTCTAATGTGGCCGGTCCTTGCAAGAAACAACCGCTAGAAGTCGAACGTATGCAAGCTGAGCATCGCTAATTACTCTCCTGGAACCAATCCTGGCAGACGAAAGACAATAGCTGCCCCCTTCACTCCACCTCCATCCGCTACCCCAACAGGAAGGGGAAGAGCAGCAAGGGGTTTGGAGGAGGGTCGGCCGGGGGAACACCGCCAAGCTCTCGGGACGTCCGCGTGAGGGAGAGCTGGTGTGAGAATGACATTGGGAGACGCTGACGAAGCAGTGTAGCACTTCTTCCTGAGCTTCCACTCACTTTAGCCGTGGAATAATTCATGAAGCGTCTAATTGATTCCGTGTGCAGGCATTCGGTCGCGTATGGTTCACACCCGAGTCCCGCTGAGAACAGCAGCAGCACGTAATTGAATGTCGTTGCTTTTAACCGGAAGCGATTTAACTGCTTTGTCGCCGCCGGCAAGACCTGCCTGCCGTAAGCTGTGCGTTGGTTCCTCATCCTGTGGTAGAAGCCCAGCAGCGACCTCCTGCGCATGCCAAGGTTAGCCTGTGTTTTTCCGGTCCGATTGCCCCCAATAGTCCAAGACAAGAAAAGAACCCTAAAGAAGCTTAGTAAGCTTAAGGAAGAAAAAAAGAAGCGTAATAAGGTAAAATGAAATTTGTTACCAAATCTTGCTGGTTCACTAGTAATCAATCAGACGTACTTTTATAAGTGAGAGACTTCGGTCAAGAACCCGACGAGTGGAGAGTTAGGAACACGGACAACAAAACGACAATTCCCTTTCAACCGGAGTCAGAAAAGGCAGTAAAGACCCCGAACGACGTAAAATCATAACCAACATTTTAATCGCAGAGCGACTTGTTCACACATAAAATTATCGCAAAGCAGGGACAGTAGAGTTTGGGGTAAGATTAAAATTGGCCTTTTTCACGCGGAAACCTGGGCTATGACGCTCACTGCTCTGCAGATGGGCCAGTTAATTCTGAGCTCCTGGGAAAGTAAATCCCTTGCTTGGTTGGATTCGCGGCAGGACGCATCTGATGGGGATACCAATGGCCCTAAGGCCGGTTCCGTTAGCTTCTTGCGCTGTGAGCAGCATTCAGTAGCAGATGGCTAGAAACGGGTGTTTCACTGCCGGTACAAAGTGATACCATGCACTGACGACCGAAATGTTTAGGTTTCCTTGATGTCAACACTTTTCGCAACACGTTTCGCTTGATGTTAACATTGTGCGTTTCACATTGCACAATGCAAAACACGCTTACTTCTTTTGCAGTTAAAGGTTATTTCACGCCTAGGGAGGGAATATGGCTACCTAGCGTACTAGAGGGTCACGCTACTACTTTGTTGGCGGCATGGGTGAATTTAGCTGATCGAAAACATTTAGTTTTAACAGAAGCAGACAGTCTATGGATACTCAACAATAATTACAATGCATGGTCCCCTGCTTCAATCAGACACCGGTTTCGATCAGACGTTACTCAATGCTATTTTCTTTATGAGGTCGGGTTGGAGGGGGAGGGGGGTAAATGAGAAAAGCAGGGCAATGTTTCAGGAAAAATGCTACTCGTATACATTTACGGTAGCGCATGATTGGTAATTTTGAAATATTGTGCAGCATTCGAAACTACAAAATACTGCCTCATAAAAGTAAAGCCGAAGATTAATCAAGTGTCGAGGCTTGGGGAAAGTAAGACCGCAGGAATCACTCATCTCCACTGGGATTAAAGCGGGCAGAGGATGGGGGCAAAAATTCACGCATCTCCACGGAGTGAATTATGACGGTTGGATGAAGCTTTGGGGATCGTTCTTACCGTAAATCGCCCGTGGCATTACCCACTCGCGCATGCAAATGAGTGAAAACGCCTGTGTACAGTATACATAATTCCAATCCATTCCAATCCGATACAATTCAATTTAATCCAATCCAATCTAATCCTATTTCAAACCCAATCCAATTCAATACAATCCAATTCTCCCCGCGCATGCGCAGCACTGTGTACATGGATGCCCAGCCCCGGGCAAAGCGAGGTCCTAAGTTTCTCAGTCCCTAAAAGCGCTCAGTTTTTATCCCAGGCAACGGGGCTGGGACAGCCAGCAGCTCCCAGCGCAAGGCCGCGCTTCCGCGGTCCCCCTTGTCGATAGAGAGCGCCACGCTTGACGCGCCCTCGCCGATCCGAGGGAGTCTGCGAAGGGAAACCACCGAGCTCGGCGCAAGCCAGATTTCTCCGCCACAACGGCGATGTTCGGACCTCGAGTAGGATGCTTTTGTGACGGACTTTAGGAGAGTGCATCTTTTCGCTTCCTGACTAGCTAGGCATTAAGGAACAGGTAAGGACATCTGCGCTTAGATGCTGTGAAGTTCTCGGCAGTGGGATCAAAGCCTCTTCGAAGCCACCCGTCCAGAGGCAGCATCGACTTTGTAGCCCATGATGATGCGAGATCAAAAGCGACGACGGGGGACCAATGCAGCGACGCGTCGACACTGCAAAGCAGGCTATCTGGCAATGATACGGAAGCGAATGACGAATCTGGCGGTGACAAGACGTGAGAAAACTGTTACGTGGAATCTACTAGCGTTGACCGATTGGGTGACCACGCAATGGGCACTGACGGAACAGCAAGGCCTGCGTGCGTTGTAGGTTTCCAGGCATATTTTCGCGCTGTTGTTCAGACCGTTGTAAGCGAGGCAATATAGTGAGCGACTCAGCTTCGTCCGTTGATCAAAGCGACTCAGCGATCAGCAAGTGTCGAGAATAGACGAGTGGCCGCAACACGCACCTCAATTGGACTGTTCTCATTCCCCATCGCGTCGGGAAAAGCATTGCAGGCAGTGAGCTTGCTCGATTTTTGCTCCCGCAATCGACATAGGTTCCGTGTGATGCACTCTGGAAAAATACTCGATCTGTGTGTTCCGACTGCCCGGGACTACCTGAGCCGGCTAAATTGAAGTGTGTCTACAGTCCGGCGCATACATACAGTGTCTGACTTGACCACATTACGTGAACCCCATTTATTGTGAACTATATAGCACAAATTGCATTGTTCCTTATTACTATCATCTTTTAGTATGATCTGCTCTTTCTTCTGGGACTTCGTACTAAAGAAACGTACTAAATAAAGAATTAAAAATCGAGAAATAGAACACTTGCTTCGCAAGCACTAAGCTTCAGGATGTCGTATAGCCACCTTAAAAAGACCTCACCGATGTTTTAATCAACATTGAAAGACATCGTGCATTGTGGTCGGCATTTATACGCATTGTGCGATATGCACTGCATCGAAATTTTGTTATCGTTGAGTTTCATTTTTCAGTAAACAAAGATGTCGCAGACAGAAAGAAAAAAACTTTGAAAGTAGAAATGCAAACTCTTTAAGCCGCGCACTTTAACATAGTCGAATTCAAGCTGTCTATAGAAACGTATTGACCAAAACCTGATCTTATGCCCTTCAACGTTAACTAATGATTTAAGACACTTTCGCCGGCACGCCTGTCCTTTTTATTAGAACGCGCAAGATGTTTGCCGGCCCTTCAAGGTTCACCCGCAGTTTCGAAATCTTGCTTTTGCGTTGTACGCGGTGTTTTTGCGTAGCATACTGAGAAAATATTGTGAGTTGGTGCCAGGACAAAGATGAGAGGAATGATGAAATGGAGTACAAGGCGGCCATACGACAGACTGGCCAGGCCACGCACCACCTGCAGTTTTGTCCTTTTGGTCTACCCGTTATGACAGTATATTACGGGTTTTTAAGCTAGCATAATTACCTGCAGCTTCCGCATAGCGTAAAACCGATAAAGAGATTAATTACGTGGCCTCTCCTGGAAGCTGCAAGGAGCGACGTTTGAAGAACGTTCGAAGAAGAGGTGAAAAATTGATGGCAGGGACCAAAAAAAAACTTCTCCCCACACTTCGAACCACTGGGCTAAAAAAGCAAACGAACGTGAATAGGTCCCGAGGGTCGTTGGTGAGCAAGAAGCTGGTTACCGAAGTCTTGGCCTCGACGTTGATTCCAATGTGCTTTCTAAGTGGAACGGACGACAGCTTGAAAATAGCAAAGCCGTGCATCGGGCCTCAATCACGCCAATCCACACCTCCCTCTTTCCTTTTTTCTTATGAAATTCTGAAACGATAGAAAAAAGCTCGCTTATAATTTTACAGAACGGGCTGACTATTGGCACCCGTCAGTGAAGCGTCCGCGTGCATGGCGGAGCCCGGACCTAAATGGAAGGTCTTTTAACACAAAAGTGTTTCATTCCCGGATACACAAAGATTTCACTTACGTCCTATCCGTCCCCGAAGTGACGCCCGAACAACGAAGCAAGCAGCCTATAAAGGGTGCACCCCTGCACACAGGGTCTTCTTGCGGGGAAGCAACTTTTCGTATTGAGAGTACGGTATACTTAGAGTTGTTCGTTTTCGGGTTTTATATTCAAACACGAAAGTGTTGTATTCCGCGATACCGCGAGATTTCACTGACGACATATCCGTCACGGAAATGACGCCAGTACACCTATGCCGAAGTGACCCGCCAGCAGGACGTCGCTCGCCAAGCCCACCCACAAGGCAGCCGCCGTCCCGCAAATTATGCTCAGCTGCAGATTTCGCTGCACATTTCACTTGCGAGTTTTACCGATTCCAATGGCAGAGGAATCAACAGCAGCTTTTTTGTTGTTTAGCTACCAACCTAGCCTTTTTCCTAGCATGCTACCAAGTACCATGCTACCAAAACAGCATGCCACTTGGCGTCAAAGAAACATTTGTGTAGACTGGGTGCTAGGACACTATGCTGACTTCTGTAACCACGCGGCGCACAGCCGGGAGAGCGAAGCTATTTGTACCCGCTCCCACCCAATCTGCCCTTATCCCAAGCTCACTTTCATCCACCTGACACACGCCTAACTCAATATATTCGCCGGGGATCGACTTCATAGCATTAGTCTTCCAAACAACCATTCGTTACCTTCTTCACATAGTCTCCAGATTCTCATCTTTAACTGTCACGCTCAGAAAAAATTTACGCTCACAAAAAGTATTCTTCACAAACGGCGAGCCAGCATACCAAATAAGGGGTGACCGCCTGTCGACAGCGCCGGAATCTTCATTAACCGTCCATTCCCAGCAACTACAGAACCACCCGCGTGCGTTGCTTGCACTCTGAACCAACCTTCTCTGAACCAACCTCCCTTCTCCCCCTTCTCCCGTCTCCCCAACCCCACCCAAACAGGTTTTAGCTTCGTTGTAGGATTTGGCCCACGCTGGCACTACAAATTTCCGCCTTCCGTGATGCCGACACAACTGGCCAGCCACCCATCTGGGCCGCGGCGCCTCTCTTATGCTAATAAATCCTATTCTTTTTTTTCCTCCCTTATGCATACAAAATTTCGAGTTGTTACTATCCGATGACTTCAGGGTACGGCCCCTGAAACCTTGTATGGCTTGGACTGGCCTGATGGTTATTTGTGCTTTGAAAATAACAAATAACGTTATCATATTTATATTGTGACAGTATAAAACGCGAAAAAGCATCAAACGCAAATTCTGGGTACCTGAAATGGGCTTGGTGTGAACATATGCAATGGGGAGAGGCCAGCGAGGCATTAGGCATGACTGCGGCATTGGCCGGCTGCAGCGCACAGATGAAAACTGCGCAGCTCAAAAGGCTGTGGCGCGGATAAATTGCTGGGTGGTAACAGTTCTAAAAGGTCAAGCGCTTCTTTTAAAAGCAGGCCTAATCGTTGCTGTCGAACATTCGTTGCGCTGCCAGAAGTGCAAAGATAAAATTGACAAAGATTGAAGGAAAGTGCCAGCCTACTTTCTAAGTTAACACGTCTCGCCCTTCGCTTCCGGCTTCTCTTTACCGCCATGACATACTGGTAGGGCGAGCGTACGGTAATTCGGGGAAGTCGTGATTGATTGCCGATAGAACGGAACGACGTACGGAGAAGAGAACGCGAAGTGTGGGCCTCACTTCGGGTGGTATATGGTAACGAAGACACAAGAGTGGAAGTAAGGGGATACGAGCAGAGTGCGATCGACCCGGCCTGTCATCTCTTTATGGCCGGCCACCGCTGAAAGGTCAATCGAGGCCCGAAAGAGGCACTTACGCTGGCTGCTTGTCGCCGGGACATCGGATGGCTTATGCGAGGAATGAAAACGCGAATGGACGCTTAGCGGTTGCACACAAGAAACAAGACGTGGCTGTTCACGCCCTTTGGGGCGGAGCCGTAGTAGTTTACGTTTATCGTGTTCTATATTACATCGTTTGCCCTGCAAAAATATGTATGCACAGTCGCCTGCGAACATCGTGTTCAAGATTTTTCGAGATCGCGGTCATGCTACAGAGAACAGGGACACGAAAGGAAACCAAAACGAAACAGGCGTGGTCATCGACTATGGTGTTTTTCGCGTTGCCTTTGTTGTGCAGTGCCACCTGCCAGTGACGGGAAGATAAATACGCAATGCATGGCGATTGCAGAAACACTGACGCACGGCCCGATTTAGTACGTGATGAACAGCTCATCAAAGACAGAGCTCAGACAATTATTCGATAAACATTATCTATCAACCAGTCAATTTGAGTAAAATAATATTGGCTCCAATCCACGTTGTGAAGGTGGTTGGTTGGAAAGCAAAGCTTTAAACGACACCCCCAACAGTTGCCCATGCGGCGTCACTTGTATTCACTCACGGGGCTCTACAAAGAGGGAAACCAGAGATTCTGTTAGCTGTTACCTGGAATTCGCGGGGGGGGGCGTCTTGAACGCAGCAGCAGCGTCGGCCACGCCCGGGCTAGAACTGCTAACGACGCCGCTGTAGCCCGGCCGTGAGTCGGGAGATAGAAAACGGAGAGTAGGGTCTTTCGGAGGGGAGACAGTGTATCCTAGCCATCCCGAGAGAGAGAGAGAGAGAAACATCTTTATTTGCCCTTCTATAAAGGCTTCTGCGTTGCTGGGGGAAGGAGCTTCTGTTACCAGTCGCCCCCAAGAACTGCCTCAATGTGTTGGAGGAGGGCCTCCCAGTGCTCCTCTTCTGTCAGTCGTAATGAGGAGGCGGTCAGTTGTCGGACTGAGAGTGCGTACCGGCCGGCGCTTTTCGTGCGCTTGCGGAGAGCGAGTTTGAGCTGTTTTGGGGGATCCTCTGGGGGGTCAAGCCACTCTGCCCAAGTGCCAGGAGTAGGGGAAAGGGAGCCTGTGTATATGTTTCTTGTCTGTATAATCTCTAAGCAGTCCCACATGTAGTGCTGGTTGTTAGGGTACCCGTGACCGCAGCGTGGGCAGCTAGGGTGGCCAGGTTTATTTTCTATGTAGTGCAACACCACCGCGCGACGCAAGCGCAGACACCGAAACAATTCGGCATGTGAGCGTAATGATTCCCATTTCTACAGATTTAAACTGGTTAGTTTAGCAAGTTTGAGAATTGCGAGAAAGCTGAGGGAACTTTTATAATCGCTATTTATCAAAACCTGCTGCTACTTTGGCCTGTTGTAATACCTCTTAAAACACAACCGTATTGGTATTCACAAATTTAGGAAAGAGAGTCCCATTCGTGGCAAGCCGTGCGCAAAAGGTAGTGCTGGTATACCGGTCAGATGTCTCTATGTGGTCTAAATTTTGTTTTCGTGCCCTGCAAGCCAATCTTTAACGTATCTTTGCCGTACGACCGCTTAATTCCGTCGGGTGTTGGTTACCCTGCAGGTGCTGTCGAACAAGTTCACCAAGCCGTGCGAAGGCTTCGCGCAATGGACGCGAAGCTGCACCAAAACAGGCCCAAAACAACCGTCGCTAAAGCAAACGGCAAAGTCGTATCGCCGACGCCGGCGAGCAGGCATTTCTGCGCGGGGAAAGCTGGGTAAATTGGCGGCGCCATCTCTAGTGTTCTCCGTAATTAAAACCCTCCGCACCCCCCCCCCCCCCTCCACCTCCACTGCCACCTCCGCTGCGTTGGGAATTTGTTGTCCCGCACTCCACGAAAGAACCGTTGGCTGGTAGAGCTAGAAAGCTTTGCTTTAAAATAGAACCTTTAGTCAATACTGATTTCCGACAAACCAATGTGGTTCCCGAGTCTTTTACTAGATATATCTGCATCCATTTAGCGCTGTGTGCTACCTTTGATACTAACCAGCTATCTGCTGTAACGTTTTCTATTCTATTCGAAACAAACCTGCACTCTGGAGGAAACGAGGAACGAGGCGTTTTTGGTACTTATTTTGTTTTCTTGCTATAAGCCAAACGAACCAACTACTTCCCTGTCTGCACGAGTAGCCGCTGAAGGGGCGAGTAGCACCAGAAATTTTGGTCTGTCATATGTCTGTTTGTCTGTCTGTCTGTCCGTCTGACCGTCTGTGACTCGATTCAGCCACCACGCCAAAGTAAAATGGATACTGCGCAACAGTCTTATATACTCACAGCCAAATGTCAACGTCTAAGCCCGGTTTATATGTTCATACTTGTCAACTTTGTTGACAATAACAACACATTACGCAAATATAGGACAGGAAATTAGAACACAAGGGATATTTACAGTGCTTCTTTATTTAAATATTCATGGTTGCAAGGTTTTTCGATAGAAAATGATATTCTACATCTACTGCAGGAAACCGCCGCCTCCTGACGGCACATGAAAAATCCCGCGGCAACAGCAACTAAAGGTTCCACTGGCTAGGTTCCACGTTCTGCTTGGAACGCACGTGGAGAACGGCAACGCGGTTCTATAAACCTTGACGTCGGCCGCCTCCATTCACGCGCGTCACCGCCGTACTGCAACGTTGGATCGAGGCACCCTGCCTGGAGCAGTAGAACGCCGTAAATTTAAAATGATTTAGGCAAACCTTTGGCGTCTTTACCTTGTGATGAGCGCGACGGAACAGGAACAGCATGACAGGTGAGCGGGAAAGCAAAGGGGGACATTTCCTTGGCAAATGTCTACAAAGACAATCGTCTTTTGACGACATTTGCAATGACAGAAGCAGATACGCGGCCAATTTTGTTACTTGAAAACGATAGCATTCTGCAGGTATGAAGAAACAAAAAAAGAGTGAAAGCGCGTGTTTGGTATGCTAGAAAACGCGCTGAAAATGCTTAGTGAAATTTGTTTGCGGAATTATAGCGGCATTTGCCTACCCGCTTTAGCGTCTTTTCGCTAGCATACAGCCCATGCCGCAGAGGTAGGACGAGTACGACTAATATGACGCATGCAAATATAGAGCGATAGCGGGGTTTTGCTTTCCTGAATTGCACGTGGGCTGACTTTGGAGCAGACTGCGGGCAGCAAAGTGTGTTCACAGCGAAGGGAGTACTGCGCTTCATGAGGATGGTTCTTTGTGATTGTGCCAATACCTTTATGGGAAGCAGTTATTGCCGCCTCAAAAGGAAAATTAGGTTGCCGTTAGGCATTTATATCCACTATGATTTCGGCTCACTCCACCACAACAGTGGGGCTTACTGAACACTAAATGACGCGTCTCTGAGAGATAAAGAGCACGACAACGTAGAATTACCAAAAGCAGTGCGTGCGTTGCCATGCAATGCTGTCGAGGCGTGTCGCTCTTGTGTATTTCTTGTGGGACCGAAAATGTGACCTGAAAACATGGGTTTTGCACGGGCCGCGGCGGATGTTTCGTTGATGGAGTCGAAAAACGAAAGCATCCCGTATGCCATGCTTTCTGTGCGGGTTATAGGTACCCAGGTGCTCTAAATTATTTCGTAACCTTTTACAAATTTTCATTTTTTAGAGATGGTTCCAATGTACGAACAATTTAACATAATGTCTCCCGATGTCACACTTGTAAAATCTTTCAGTGCCTTAACCGGACCGACAGTGCCAACAAATATCAGGCCCTTCACTTCTCTGGGGATGCTCCCCCGTATCTTCTGTCACCGGGTGGGACTAGGTAGCAATCGAACTTGCATTTACGCGCAGTTTGTACGTAGAAAGTATTTGCACAAATTTGAATGAACCGAAACGTTAATGACAAAAAATTCCGCCACCTTCCCACGAGGGGAACCGTGAGGTGATGCAAGGCATCTCACGGGGTTCAATTCGCGTTTCCGTTATGTTGGTTACACAAATGTGGTTGAAGTGTAGTGAACCTTACATGATGCTCAATCACACATAGAGTTCCAAGTACGTAAAGACCGTCTTCATCGGAAGATTCAACGGAGTCGTCGTCGTCAAGCGAAGCACGAGCAAAGTCAAGCGGAGTCGAGCAACTGTGTCGAGCGAAAGCGCGCGCTTAACTGAACGGGCGCCGAGCGCTCACCGCTTTATATGCTCGCTTGAAGGAGAGGAGACAGCGGAGGAAAGTTGCGCATGCGCACACATGCGCGCACAAGCGCGCCGGAGAACATGCGAACGTAGGCGAAGCACGCCAGCTGTTGTTATGATAACGAGCCGGAGAGAGCGCATAACGCACAGCTGTCGGAGAGAAGAACGGAGGAGAGTTTGTGCATGCGGAAGGAGGAGTGCGGACTACGCCGGTCAACGCGGGACAGACCAAGTGTAAGAGATGCCTTGCATCTAAAACACAAAAACGCACAAACACAACATACACAGGCACACACGCATGCGAACCCATACCCGCACACACAGAATAATGATTAATTATGGGCTTTAACGCGCCGACGCTACACAGGCGATGAGGCGTGTGGTAGTGGAGGGCTCCAGATTAATTTCGACCACCTGGGGATCTTTAACGTGCGCCGAAATCTCGAAAACACGGGCGTTTTCGCTTTTGGCCTCCATCAGAAAAGCGGCCGCCGCGGCCGGTAATCAAATTCGATTCCTTTGGCTCAGCAGTACAACGCCTTAGCCACTGAGCCACCGCGGCGGGTACGCACACACAGAATAAAGGGCAAAATTCTTCATTGTCATTGCAGTGAGAAAACTGTACAAGTAAAATTATAATAAAAAGACTGCCCGGCCACAAACCTCACAGCAACCCGTCGACGTCGGTCTCTTGGCAAAGTGTAGGTTTTTACTACCCTTTCAAACTGTCTTGAAGACACTTTTACGAATACTTTCATTATCATCAAAGAACTCACATCATTGTTTCCTGTTGCGTTAAATGATTCAACCGTACAGTATTTCTATAAATCTTTTTCCCCTTTTCGTCTTTATTCCCTTGTGGCATAATGGAAAGCGTAAGAAAATACATGAAATTTCTTTCTTTGCAGTAAATACTGCTTGCGTTTTTTTCCCGCGTACTCTTACACCTCGCATTTTACTGTTCCTTCAAAGTCCCCCTAGTTTTTGCATTTTTTGTCGCGATAGCTCAGACGATGCTTAATTCTCGGTGACGTGGTGTACCAAATTAATATAGGGCCATGTGAAACCGCATCTTACTGCCCCGCCACCAGTACGCAAATGAAAAATTAGTCGCCCGCTTATCTGCTTGCCTCTCTTCAAGGGATGCGAAGGATAATAGCATTTCTGCCTATCCGCTGCTCCTACCACGTACCCCCCTGCCCTCTATTTTAACTCAAAAGTTTAACATGAAACTTTATTTTAACACGAAAGATTTCACTTACATCATATCTGTCACGGAAGTGACGCCAGAACAACGAACACGAAATTTTATTTTAACACGAAGTTGTTTTATCCTGGATACACAAAGATTTCACCTACGTCATATCCGTCACGGAAGTGACGCCTGAACAACGAAGGAACCGGCCTGTAAAGGATGCACCCTTGCACACAGGTTCTTCTTGCGGGGAAGCAACCTTTAGTATTAAGAGTACGGTGTGCTTAGGGTTGTTCGTTTTCCGGTTTTATATTTTAACACGAAAGTGTTTTATGCCGGAATACACCAAAATTTTACTAACGTCATATCCGTCACCGAAATGGCGCCAGTACGCTTCTTCTGAAGTGACGCGCCAGCAGGACATCACTCGCCAAGCACACCCACAACAACCCCGATCTGCAAACCATGCTCAGCTGCACATTTCACTTTCACGTTTTTCCGGTTCCTATAACAGAGGAATCAACCACAGTTTTTTCGTTCCTCTACTCCCACCACTTGCGTTCTTCCCCTCTTCGCTTCCCTTCTTCGTCGTCCCGATGACTTCCACTCTGTTCCCCCTCCTATCTTCCCCTCGCCTCCGGTATTATTTTCTGTGTTCGTTTAACCCACTTCCTGGAATGCCCCCTCATGATTCGCACCTTTTCCCCTCTCCTCAGTGCACCACAAGCTGCCTCAAAACGCGTATATGCGAAACTTTGGACAGCAACAACAGTTATGACACTTTACATGGCATTCCTCAATGGGATATTCTACCTCCACGAGCGCTCGGCGCGCAGTGCACGTCGTCCGACTCATATATCTTTAGGGGCGAAGCAGCTTATGACCTCGCTCTGTCCAGGGCTTGGCGTCCGTATACACAGTGTTGCGCATGCGCGGGGAGCATTGGATTGGGTTGAAATGGATCGGATTAGATTTGGATTGAATTTGGACTTGATTGGACTGAAATGGATTGGATTGGATTAAATTGAATTGCATCGGATTGGAACTCATAAACTGCATGCACGCGTTGTCAGTCATTTACATGTGTGAGTGGGCAATGCCACGGGTGATTTACGGTAAGAACTATCCCAATGCTTCGCCCACTCGTCCTGATCGAATTCGTCGAGATTCGTGAATTTTTTCTGATCTAAACTTCCCCCCACAGCGGAAATTCATATTCAAGAAATCATCACGTATCTCCTCCTGGAGTTCCACCGCTTAGCTATGGGTGAGAATCCAACGCAAACTGGCAGAAACTTCACAAACTATATGCGCGAAGAAGTGCTTGGCTTTTGCGCTGACGCAAGAGCCAAGGTGGCTGCGCGGTACAGCGCTCTGCCCTAGCGGCCTGTTTTTTTCCGCCGCGATGACACATGGATGGATAGCCTTCGATGATTCATGTGCGTCGTTAGCTGGCGCTCTGCATTTATCAAAGGCAGCTTGAACCATGCAGTGGTGCGGCGATAGGAAGTCTAACCGCGTGGGACTTTTAACCTGAGTGCCATTAGCATATCGGCGCTGACGATGACCGTCGCCCTTGCCTCACGCCAGAAAAAGCGCTCCATGGCCTCTTGCTGCTGCATCCCTGTTGATGCTTTTTACTCTGTGCTTATGCGGAAAGTGTGCGCTTATGCTGGACGTATTATGCCTGTAAAGTACCTGTTTTCATGATTGATGTAATTGGTGGCCCCATGACTAAAATATCCGTCATTACAGTGATCTGCGAGTGCCCTGAAAAAAGGCGGATTTTTTTTAAGTACAGGCTCGATACGAGTCAAATTGCGTTTTGGGCCCTACGGCATAATAGCCTGACCAGACAGAGCTTGCTTGCGGGAGATATTTCACGTAAAAAGGCACGAAAAAGATATTTCCGCAAAGTATGCCACCGCGCGCTATCATTCGCATAACGCAACGTAGCGAACCTTCCCCTTGGTTATGGAGCTTCTCTTTAAGGGCGAAGCCCCTTAGGGGCTCGGGCTGTCGAAGTCTCCTGTCATCGTCGTCTCATGTAATCACGGCATTAAAACAGCGGGACACTTGTTTTCCAGCGCCTCGCGCTTGAATGAATGAATGAATATGCTTTATGATAAAGGAGGCACGAAGCCCTTAGAGGGGAAGGAGGTAAGAAGGAAAGGGATGAAGGCGGAAAATACGTGTTATCTCCGTGAGAAAAACGCGTGCCAAAACAACACGCCGGGACATTCGTCTTCCAACGCCTCATGCTAGAACGTTTCGTGCTTAAGACATATGACCTTTACAGCAATGCCGCATACCTCTATCCCCCAACGGTTCCACCTCCATTGGCAAAAACGCCAAGGCGCCAAAAATGCACTTATACACTGCATGCTTCGCTCCTCCCCAGATGTCACGTTAGAGGAGATGGTCCGAGATTTTTTTTTTTTTTTTGTTTTGAAGAACGCGAGAACAAGAAGCTTCCACATGCACCATATTTCGTCACACGCTACAAACCCCTGGCAGCAAATTACATATTCAGCAGCTGCACCGAGCGCACACCTTCTTTATCATTTCCCGAGCGCCCTAACTAACTCGTTATTAGAATGAAGAACTCATTTAGGGACACGAACCACCCTACTGAAGTAGTTAGGAGTTAAAAGGCACGGGCACGGGTTATACCGGATGACTGGGGGATATCCCGCATTGTACCAGTGCACCAAAAACACGCCCGACTTGATTATGCCAGCTACCACCCCGTGTCGATTACTAGCGCATGTTGCAAACTTTATAAAAGACTTCTTAGCTGACAGAAATTTGTTGACCCCCTGCCAACACGGCTTTCGGAAGGGAACGCAACTTGTCTTGAAGGTACATGAAATGGCTCGGGTTCTTGATATGTCTGGTCAGGTTGACATGTTATGTCTGGATTTTAGCAAGACCTTCGATAAGGCGCCTCCCGCGGAACTAATCTACAAGTTTGAACGCCTGAACTTGCCTTTTTCCTGTTATTCGTTGGATAAGTGCTTATCTGAGAAACCGGAAACAGTTTGTAGAAATAAAAAATCGTGCATCAAAAGTGCTGCCTGTAACCTCCGAGGTACCTCAGGGAAGTGTGCTGGGGCCATTACTGTTTCTAATTTACGTGAATGACTTGGTTGATGTGGTGCTTGAAGATGTGACCATAAAGTTGTTCGCGGATGATTGTATTGTTTTCAAAGAAATAGTCTCAGAAGATGGCCATATTCCAGTACAGAAATCACTCGCTGGCAGTAAAGACTGGTGTGTCCGCTGGGGCCTGGTTCTGAATGGTGATAAAACAGTGCTTTTTCGAATTACAAGAAAGAAATACCTTAGTATTCATACCTCCCCGCACGGGGCACCTTGAGCAATCTTGGTGACGGTACTGGCGATACCGCGGACCCCGAGCCCCCAAACATACGCTGGATCCAACCGTGGCAATGTGTTTATAGGTGAAGGGTTAGAAACCATGAACGGTGGCCGTCGGAGCCCAGGTCAAGCTCCGGCGGATGGGCTCCCTGTCTGTTCACCAGGCAGGGAGCTCCGGGACCTCTTTGGCTACCAGGGTAAGGTCAAAGAAGAAAGTACCCCCGTCTCCCTGCTTTCCAATGTGTCATATGGCATTTTCCAAACCCCCCCCCAAACGTGATCGGCCCCCGAAAAGGGGCCGCACCGAAGTTTCGTACCCACCTCTTTCAACAACTGTCTTGTCAACAACCTCGAATAATTATGCTCGTTTTCTTGTGATTGAGTCAGCTGACTCAGCACGACCTGTCGCTTCCATGTCTGTATTCTTGATATCTAAATTTCTGCAAAGCACCATAGGTGGCAAATATCAAGCTAAAAAGCTCAGGACCGGAGAAATCCTGGTAGAAGTCAATGCTGAACAACAAGCCCACACTCTTCTTGCACAAACCCGCATCCATGATCTGGACATCAGGGTCACGCCCCACAGGAGCCTAAACAGCTCCCAGGGTGTGATTTCTGAGACAGATCTCCTGACGGAAACAGATGCAGACCTTCTCGCAGGTCTAAAGGATCAGGGCGTCACAGCTGTGCGGCGCATCACGATGCGCAGGGATGACAAGATAATCCCCACCAAACACATTATCCTGACCTTTGACCGCTCGGCACTTCCACAATATATAAATGCAGGCTTCATTCGATGCTCCATTCGTCCTTACATTCCGAACCCGCGCCGTTGCTTCAAGTGCCAGCGGTTCGGGCACAGTACAACCTCTTGCCGCGGCAAAACAACGTGTGCGAAATGCGCCGCGCAGGACCACCCCACCGACAACTGTAATTCTGACATCCTCACTTGTGCAAACTGCAGGGGCCCACATGCGGCCTACTCCAGGAAATGCGAAAAGTTCCAAATAGAAAAGAAAATAATCAATCTCAAGGTCACAGAAAACATCACCTTCCCAGAGGCGCGGAAGAGGTTCGCCTCTTTCCCTCTGGGGAGGTACGCCGACGCAGCTCGCCGGGGGGCGGAGCGGCGTTTGGTTTCCACAGGGACCCAGTTCAGCGAGTCTGACCTGGTCCCTCCGCCCCCCCCTGGGTTGCCTCTGGCAGCCCAACCCGCCACCACGCCGCTTGCTGAGGCAGCAGCGGTTGTGGTGGCAACCTCTTCCGTCGGGACCGGTGCCGCTCCCGTCCCTGCCTCCCCGTCCTCCAGTCCGTTGGAGAGTGCCATGGACACCACGGACCCCGCACCGGCTCCCACCGTCACCGCACCGCCCGTGCCACCTCTGGCGCCCCGGACGCCCTCGGCGGTGGCGGCTCAAACGAAGGGCTCCCGAGGGGGGGCCAAGTCCGGGGGGCCCGGTCCGTCGGGCACCCCTCGGACATCTGACGACGACATGGATGTCGGGCCGTTCCTGCCTTCAACGCAGCGCAAGGAACGCGTCCCGACGCCAAAGCCTCCCGACAAGCCAAAAAAGGCGAGAGTCACAGCCCCGAAAGACGACACATAAACAAACACACACACTCCAGTAGCTCTCACACTAAATAATGGGAAGAGAAAACATAATTCAATGGAACTGTAGAGGCCTTCTTAAAAATCTTGACGATGTATACGAAATACTGCATGCTAATCAGCCAAGTGTAATGTGTGTTCAGGAAACACATTTGAATTCCAAGCACACAAATTTCTTGAATAGTTACATGGTCTTCAGAAAGGACAGGGATGGCTGCACACACTCTTCTGGCGGTGTGGCCATAATCGTCCGGAAATCCTTAGCATGCCACCCTGTCACTTTAAACACTATCCTTGAGGCTGTAGCAATACGCTTAATAATATTTAATAGGTTGATAACGGTATGCTCCATATACATTCCTCCTGATGTTACAGTTTCGAGCTCTGACGTCGAGGCGCTGGTTGACCAGCTGCCCGAACCGTACATTCTAACAGGCGACCTTAACGCTCACAATTCTCTTTGGGGCTCTTCTCGTACGGATGCCCGGGGTCGCCTGATAGAGAGGTTTCTTACATCCTCTGGAGCATGCCTTTTCAACAATAAACAGCCTACATATCATAACATAGGACACAACACATACTCATGTCTTGACTTGGCTATTGGCTCCGCAGTTCTCTTTCCTCTTCTCGAGTGGGGTGTGGGAACTGACCCATATGGCAGTGACCACTTCCCCACCTCACTTACATACATAGGTAAAGGCCCATGCAGTCCATCTTCCCATAATCGGTTCAATGAAACACGAGCTAACTGGAATACATTTACAGAGACATCCAAACTACACCACACATCCATAGGACACCTACACGTTGAAGAATCTACCCAACTCCTCACGGCGCACATCCTCGACGCCGCCGAAAGGTCCATTCCCCACGCCTCTGGTGCCCCGCGCAACCAGCGGAGGCCGTGGTGGAATGAGGACTGTAGGCGGGCGCGAGAGGCCCAGAACAAGGCGTGGGGTATCCTTCGTCGGTACCCCACGTCGGGAAACCTCCTCTTGTTCAAACGGGCCAAGGCGTTAGGAAAACGTGTGCGCCGTGAGGCAAAACGAGAGAGTTGGCGTACATTCATAACATCAATAAACTCCTACACAGACACAAGGAAAGTATGGACACGAATACGCAAACTCAAGGGACAACAAACACACAGCCTGCCTCTGGTCAGCACTGCAGGGGACACACTCGAAGACCAGGCTGACACACTCGCACAACACTTCCAACTCGTGTCCAGTTCAGCACACTACACAAACACTTTCCTGAAACATAAAGCATGTTGTGAAAAGAAGTCCCTACGCGACAACAACAAATCACAGACCTCTTACAACTCCCTGTTTTCACTACATGAGCTGAGGGCTGCTTTAAGCACGTGTAAACCCTCAGCTCCAGGCCCAGACAACATTACATATACAATGATACAGCACTTACACGCAGACACTCTTGTAACACTCCTTCACCTTTACAACAAGATATTTCTTTCGGGGCACATTCCAAAGTCTTGGAGGGAGGCCATAGTTGTAGCATTCTTGAAAGAAGGGAAGGACCCTTCCTCTCCTGCTAGCTATCGACCCATTGCCCTGACCAGCTGCCTGTGCAAGCTTCTCGAGAAGATGATAAATCGCAGGCTCGTGTACTTCCTTGAGTACAACGGTCTTCTCGAGAGCTGCCAGGCAGGCTTCAGGGCGGGGCGATCAACGAACGATCAACTCGTAGCTCTTGAAACATATATAAAGGATGCCTTTGTGCATAAACAATTTTGTCTGACGGTGTTTTTTGACATAGAGAAAGCCTATGACACCGCTTGGCGGTACGGTATCCTCAGTGACCTAAAGTCAATCGGTGTTGCGGGCAACATGTTGAACATCCTTTGTAGTTATATGTCGGAGAGAACCTTTCGCGTCAGAGTTGGTTCTGCACTGTCAAAGGTACATGTGCAAGAAAATGGCGTGCCGCAAGGTGGAGTGTTGAGCTGCACTCTCTTCATAGCAAAAATGAACTCTCTTGGAAAGGCACTGCCACCTACAATCTCTTATTCCATGTATGTAGATGACGTGCAGATATCCTTTAAATCGTGTAACCTGTCCATCTGCGAACGTCAAGTCCAGCTCGGCGTCAAGAAACTTGCTGGCTGGGCTGACAAGAATGGCTTTAATCTTAATCCCGCGAAGAGCTCTTGTGTTCTATTCTCCAGGAGGCGTGGCGTCCACCCGGACCCAGACATCACTCTTGCGAATGTGCCAATTCCTGTGAACAAGGAACACAAGTTTTTAGGTATTTTATTCGACGAAAAACTTACATTCATCCCACATATCAGACAGCTCAAATGCAAATGCTTAAAAACAATGAATATTCTTAAGGTCCTCTCACATCAATCTTATGGGGCCGACAAACAACTCCTGCTGCGCCTGTACACAGCGTTGGTGGGGTCTCGGCTCGACTACGGCAGTGTCGTGTATGGGTCGGCTACAAAAACAACACTGAAAATGCTCGACCCAGTGCTGCATCTTGGCCTTCGCCTCTCATGTGGCGCATTCCGCACTAGCCCTGTTGAAAGTCTTTATGTCGAGTGCGACAAATGGTGCCTAGGGCATCAGCGGGAGTATGTTGACCTGTTGTATGCATCCAAGATCGTGTCTCTGACCAACCATCCTTTTAATCCCATCATGAACGATACATTAAATTTACAACTCTTTTTAAACAGGCCATCTATTCCCTTACCGTTCTCTCTCAGAGTTAGGGAAGAGGCTTCTGCACTCCATGTCCCCCTATCAGACACGCACAAGACACCCATTCATAATTTCATCGCACCATGGCATCTTCGTCCTGTAACATGCGACCTGTCATTCATTCGTGTAGAAAAAAATAGGGTACCCAGGACTGCAATTCTGCAGCACTTCCTGTTCCTACAGGACAAGTACAGGTGCGCAGAATTCTATAGCGACGCGTCCAAAACTGGTTCTACAGTATCTTGTGCAGCGCACGGACCAAATTTTACCGTAACTAAGACAATGAATTTTCATAGCAGTATTTACACGGCAGAAGCCTATGGCATTTTACTCGTTTCAAACCACATCCTCGAACATAAGATTCCAAAGTCCATCGTCTACACAGATTCTCTAAGCGTTGTGCAGGCACTGTCATCAGGAAGGTCGTCAAAAAACTATGTGATCAATACTCTTTTCAAGGTACTCATGACTGCATATGCCTCAAATCTTCAAATAACTATATGCTGGGTACCAGGTCACTGTGGAATCCCTGGCAATGAGACTGCTGATCAAATGGCTGGTGCTGCTGCTCTCATGACCACAGTTGACATAACAACAATACCTTACACCGACCTAAAGACACACATCAGACGACAGCTTCGTAACACATGGCAATTACACTGGAGTCAACAAACAGACAACAAACTACACGTAATAAAACCACAACTGGGACGCTACATAACTGACTCACACAACAGATACACTGAAGTCGCCCTGGCTAGGCTGCGGATAGGCCACACACATGTTACGCACTCCCACCTGCTCACTGGAACTTCGGGACCCACGTGTAGCAGGTGTGGAAAGGGCCTATCCGTAGTCCACATACTAATCACATGCAAGGCACTTGACACAACACGACACAAACATTTTCCTGAATTATACAGACGACACATTCCTTTGCACCCATCATACTTTTTAGCCGACGAACCAATGTTTTCTAGTCAACGTGTATTTAAGTTTTTAGCTGAGGTAAACTTCCTGCAGCTCTTGTCATATCATGTGTAATCACCCTGGCCCTATACACCAGCCATCTCCATTGTCTTTTGTTTTGCATCACCTTTACTTTTAGTCACATGTTTTAGTACTTACAGTCTCATCATAATTCAGTAACTTCTTCTTTGGCGCTCTTTGCCCATAGTCGGCCTTGCGCCAATAAAACCCAACTATCATCATTAGTATTCATACCTACTTACTGCATGATAAACCCGTTTTAGGAGTCAGTAAATATAAATTTCTAGGTGTCACCTTTACAAATAAGCTCACCTGGTCCGAACACATATCTGACATCTCAAATTTCGCCCACGAAAGCTTTGGTTCCTAAAAAGAAGATTAAAAAATGGCCCAGTAAGTACGATGCTCCTCACATATAATGCATGTATACGGTCAAAACTTGAATATGCCACAGTTCTCTGGGACACTTTTACTAAAAAAGATTACTACCAGCTGGAAAATAATCACAGGAAGGCGGTACGATTTATTTTTTTCAAAATATAATCGGTGTGATTCTCCAACATCTTTGATCAAGCTTAATAACATTACAACATTAGAAGCACGCAGGAAAATTAGTCGACTATTATTGTTACATAATTGTATAACTGGCAAGTTAAAAATAGCTCTCCCCCACATTGTGGAACCCCTGACTGCCAGGACCACAAGACACAGTCATAAGGGCGCTCTAACACCAATTTTTGCTCGCACAACTGCTTTTAAAAACAGCCTTTTCCCACGAACAGTGTCAGAGTGGAACTCACTGCCGCCAGGTGTGTTTGAATCCGGCAAATTTTTAGAAGAACTAGAGCGTCTTTTCTCGTTTGCTTAGGGCTGCACTGGGTTATGATTGCCGTCTTTTCTTGTATTGTGTGAAGTACTTTGATGTATTTGATGTACCTCTTGCATTGTGGACAATGCTAGACTTGTTTTGCTTAGTCTTTTTTGTATTGTTGGCATTCCTGTCTGTGCCTAAATATTGGCCTGCAGTACCACTAAATAAATAAATAAATAAATAAATAAATAAAAGACAGCAGGTGGCCGAAATGTTCCTGCGCCTTCCCCCACCTTAGAAAAAAGTTATTCCTTGCCTTATTGAAGGCCCTTGTAATGCTTTCAGCATCTCGTTACTCATTCCCCGGAAGATTTATGTACGATTTTGACAAAGTTTCCGTACTTTGGTCGTGTTCATAAGTGGTGCTTTACTTAGCGCATTGCCCCGCACGGGGTACCTTGAGTAATCTTGGTGACGGTACTGGCGATACCGCGGACCCCGAGCCCCCCAACATAAGCCGTGACCTACCGTGGTGATGTGTTTTTAAGGTGAAGCGTAGAAACCTCTAACAGTGGCCGTCGGAGCCTTGGTCAAGCTCCGGCCGATGGGCTCCCTGCCTGTCTACCAGGCAGGGAGCTCCGGGACATCTTTGACTACCAGGGTAAGGTCAAAGAAGAAAGTACCCCAGTCTCCCTGCTTTTATACTATGCCCTATGGTAATTACAACCCCCCCCCCCCAAACGAGATCGGTCCCTGAAAAGGGGTCGCACCGAAGTATCTTTTCCTTCATTGCCATCTTTGACATTTCCTGAACCAGATCATTACTCTCGATTTCTTGTCATGGAGTCCCTCAATCCAACCCACCCTCTTGCATCTCAGTCAGTCTTCTTGATCGCAAAATATCTTGAAGCCATAATAGGAAAATCATATAAGTGCAAAAAACAAAGGTCTGGTGAACTACTAATCGAAATAAATGACAAGCAGCAGTCCACGAAGCTTCTAGCTCAGACTAGACTGGCTGATCTAGACATCAGGGTCACACCCCATCGAAACCTCAACAGCTCTCAAGGTGTGATATCCGAGACGGATCTCTTGAACGAAACGGATGCGGATCTCCTTGCCGGCTTGAAGGATCAGGGCGTCACTGCCGTGAGACGCATCACTATCCGCAGAGACGACAAGGAGATTCCCACCAAACACATTATCTTGACTTTAGACCGCTCAGTTCTTCCACAACACATAAATGCAGGTTTTATCCGTTGCTCCATCCGTCCCTACATCCTGAACCCGCGGCGCTGTTTTAAGTGCCAGCGGTTCGGGCATGGTACAAACTCTTGCCGTGGCCGAACGACGTGTGCAAAATGCGCGTCGCATGACCATCCGAGCGACAACTGTCCATCCGACACCCTCTCTTCTGTAAACTGCGGGGGGGGGAGGGGGGGGGGGGGGCGCATGCAGCCTACTCCCGCAAGTGCGAAAAATTTCGAACTGAAAAAAGGATAATCAACATCAAGGTTACTGAGAACATCACCTTCCCAGAGGCGCGAAAGAGGTTCGCCTCTTTCCCCCTGGGGAGGTACGCCGACGCGGCTCGCCGGGGGGCGGAGCGGCGTCTGGTTTCCACAGGGACCCAGTTCAGCGAGTCTGACCTGGTCCCTCTTCCGCCCCCCCCCCCCTTCCTGGGTTGCCTCAGGCAGCCCAACTCGCCACCACGCCGCTTGCTGAGGCAGCAGCGGTTGTGGTGCCAACCTCTTCTGTTGGGACCGGTGCCGCTCCCGCCGCTTCCTCCCCGTCCTCCAGTGCGTTGGAGGGTGTCGAGGGGATGGACATCGGGGGCCCCGCATCGGCTCCCACCGTCACCGCACCACCCGTGCCACTTCTGGCGTCCCCGACGCCCGCGGCGGTGGCGAATCAAACGAAGGGCTCCCGAAGGGGGACCATGTCCGGGGGGCCCGGTTCGACGGGCACCCCCAGGACATCTGATGACGAAATGGACGTCGCGCCGTTCCTGCCTGCAACGCAGCGCAAGGAGCGGCCTCCGACGGCCAAGCCAGTAGAAAGGCCTAAAAAGCCTAATCCAATAGTAACAGCTCCGAAAGACGACACATGAACACACACGAACACACACACTCCAGCAATTCTTAAATTTAAATAATGGGAACAGAAAACATCATCCAATGGAACTGCAGAGGCCTCCTTAAAAATCTTGACGATGTGTATGAAATTCTGCATGCCAGTCAGCCAAGTATCATGTGCCTCCAGGACACCCACCTCAATTCTAAACAAACAAATTTCTTAAATAGGTACATGGTATTCAGAAAGGACAGGGTTGGCTGCACCCACTGTTCAGGAGGTGTGGCCATTATCGCCCGGAAATCATTAGCATGCCACCCTGTCACTCTGAACACTGTCCTCGAGGCTGTAGCAATTCGAACAATAGTATTTAATAGGTTGGTAACGATATGCTCCATTTACATTCCTCCTGATCATGCACTTCTGAGCTCTGATTTCGAGGCACTGGTTGACCAGCTGCCCGAACCATACATACTAACAGGCGACCTTAATGCGCACAACTCTCTTTGGGGCTCCTCCAGAAAGGATGCCCGAGGTCGCCTGATAGAGAAGTTTCTTACATCCTCCGGAGCATGCCTTTTCAACAAAAAACAGCCTACATACCATAACTTAGGACACAATACATACTCGCATCTTGACTTGGCTATTGGTTCCGCAGTTCTCTGTCCATGTCTTGAGTGGGGTGTGGGCACAGACCCATACGGTAGTGACCATTTCCCCACTTCATTAAGGTATATAGGTATGGGCCAGAACAGTCCATCTTCCCATAAAAGGTTTAATGAATCACAAGCAAACTGGAGCACATTCACACAAACATCTCAACTACACCACACATCCATAAAACACCTACACGTGGAGGAAGCCGCCCAACTCGTTACGGCGCACATCCTCGACGCCGCCGAAAAGTCCATTCCCCATGCCTCCAGTGGGTCCCACACCCCAAGGAGGCCCTGGTGGAACGAGGACTGCAGGCAGGCGCGAGAGGCCCAGAACAAGGCGTGGGGTGTCCTTCGCCGGTACCCCACGTCAGATAACCTCATTTCTTTTAAACGGGCAAAGGCTTTTGGGAAGCGAGTGCGTCGTGAGGCGAAAAGGGAGAGTTGGCGCACCTTCCTAACTTCCATCAACTCATACACTGACACACACAAAGTCTGGACACGAATACGAAAACTAAAAGGACAACAGACACACAGCCTGCCCCTGGTTAGTACAACAGGGGACACACTGGAAGACCAGGCTAACACACTTGCACAACACTTCGAACACGTGTCCAGTTCAGCACACTACACAAACACTTTCATGAAACACAAAACATCTATAGAAAAGAAGTCCCTGCGTGATAACAACAAGTCGCACACTTCTTATAATTCTCCTTTTTCAATTCATGAGCTGAAGGTTGCTATGAGCACATGTAAGCCTTCAGCTCCAGGTGCAGACAAAATCACATACACCATGATACAGCACCTACACCAAGACACTCTTGAAACACTCCTACATCTATACAACAACATATGGCTTTCGGGACACATTCCTCGCTCTTGGAGGGAGGCCATAGTGGTGGCTTTCCTGAAGGAAGGAAAGGACCCTTCCTCTCCCGCTAGCTATCGGCCCATCGCCCTCACAAGCTGCCTGTGCAAGCTCCTCGAGAAGATGATAAACATGAGACTCGTGTACTTTCTTGAGTACAATGGTCTTCTCGAGAGCTACCAGGCAGGCTTCAGGGCGGGGCGGTCCACCAACGACCAACTCGTCGCGCTCGAGTCTTATATAAGGGATGCTTTCCTCCACAAACAATACTGTATGACGGTATTCTTTGATCTGGAAAAAGCGTACGATACCGCGTGGCGGTATGGCATCCTAAGTGACCTCAAGTCCTTCGGCATAACAGGTAACATGATGAACACACTTGCCAGCTACTTGTCTCAAAGAACCTTTCGTGTGCGAGTTGGAACTGCACTCTCTAGGGTTCATGTGCAGGAAAACGGCGTGCCGAAAGGTGGAGTTTTAAGTTGCACCCTTTTTATTGTGAAAATGAATTCTCTTCGGAAGGCGCTACCACCGTCGATTTCATGTTCAATTTATGTAGACGACGTACAGTTGTCTTTTAAGTCTTGTAACTTGTCTAACACAAATGCTTTAAGACAATGAATATCCTGAAGGTTCTGTCGCACATCTCTTTTGGTGCTGACAAACAACTTCTCTTACGTGTTTTTACCAGCTTGATAGGTTCACGATTGGACTATGGTAGCGTTGTTTATGGGTCAGCAAGTAAAACATCCCTCAAAATGCTGGACCCAGTGCTCCATCTCGGGCTCCGCCTGGCGTGTGGCGCCTTCCGCACTAGCCCGGTCGAAAGCCTATATGTGGAGTGCAACAAATGGAACCTACAACGTCAGCGAGCATACACAGATCTCCTTTATGCTTTTAAAATTTCATCCATGCCTCCCCATCCTTTTAAATCAGTTTTTCATGATACGTCCATGACGGAACTCCTTTTAAATCGACCATCGTTCTCTGCGCCCTTCTCTTACAGAGTTAGAGAGGAAGCGTCAGAGTTTGCTGTCTCCTTCTTAGATACAATCCAAAGTTCTCTAACGGATTTTATAGCACCATGGTATCTCCGCCCTGTATCATGCGACACATCCTTCACACGTCTTGATAAAAACCGTGCTCCCACATGTGCAATTCTGCAGCATTTCTTGTATTTGCAGCAGAAGTATGAGTGTTCTGAATTTTATACGGATGCTTCTAGAACTGCCAGCTCTGTGTCCTGCGTGGCGCATGGGCCCGGCCTTAGTGTCACCAGAACTCTGAATAGTCATACTAGTATCTTTACGGCAGATGCTTACGGTGTACTTCTTGTTGTCAATCATATACTTCAAAGCCACATCCCACAATCCATTATCTATACAGATTCCCTCAGTGTTGTGTGGGCACTGTCGTCAACAATGCCTTCGAAAAACCACGTTGTCAATCTGATCGTCAAGGGTATTATGTCTGTGTATGTACGCAAATTTGAACTGGTTCTTTGCTGGGTCCCGGCCACTGTGGTATAGCCGGGAACGAAGCAGCGGACCGAATGGCTGCTGCTACTACACTCTCGAATACAGTAGACATAACCACATTACCCTACACCGACGTGAAACCACACATCAGACAACAACTTCGCAAAACATGGCAAACACACTGGAGTGAACAAACAGACAACAGGTTACACGTAATAAAACCTCACTTGGGACCATACACCACCGACACACGTAATAGATACACTGAAGTCGCCTTGGCTAGATTACGGATAGGGCACACTCATGCAACGCACTCGCACCTTCTCACGGGGTCTCCAAGACCTCTGTGCAGCAGGTGCGGAGAGGCCCTATCCGTGATCCACATCCTTATACAATGTAAGGCACTTGACACAACACGACACAAATACTTCCCACAACTACACACGCGACATATTCCACCACACCCATCATACTTCTTAGGAGACGAAGCCATGTTTTCAATCAAACGCGTTCTCGAGTTTCTTACCGACGTAAAATTTTTACATCTCATTTCTTATCATGCATGTTGACAACCTGGCCCTTTACACCAGTCATCTTCATTACGTTGTGTTTTACTTTGTTTATTTTTACTGAAATGTTCTACTTTTACTTCTATGCCACTTTCATGTAATCACTATTGTTTGGCGCTCTTTGCCCTTTGTCGGCCTTGCGTCATTAAACTCCAAACATCATCATCATACTTAGCGCATTGAACTCATAACCCTGTTAACCTGATTACCATTTCTTTATTAAAGTCAGCTTTATATGGCTATATCTTTCTTCCCGCACACGGACAAAAACGCCTCGCGGTAACGCCAACTTTACCGCGACAGGCAAGCAGAAAACAGCTGTAACACTGTTTCATCATAACTTCCGTATGAACAATTGCGTGGCTATTGGTTGCTAAAGGGACTGTATTGTTACTTTGAGTTTCGTTTGCGTACCTTACCAAGTTAGTTCACAAAATTGTGGCTACAAAATTACCGTCCGCTCTCGATACAGCCTACTTCTCCAAGACTCCTCGCGTAGCATGGTTATATAAAACTGCTGTAACTCTTCTTTTATGAGAACTTTGGAGCACCAATAATTGAAAATTTGCCTCTGGGTCGACTCCATTGTGACGCCAAGTTTCATTTACTTGGCATAGTAAGTTTGTTCACATTGAAGTTGTAAGCGTTGCAGAATTCCCGTAGGCTGTCGATAAATGGTCATTTAAGGGGGGAGTGTAGTTAGAGAAAACGTCTGTCGTCATCCACACCATCATCATCATCACATCTACGGCCACTGCAGGGAAAAGGCCTCTCCCATACATCTCCAATTATCCGGTCCTGAGCTAACTGCACCAATTTATGCCCGCAAAGTTCTTGATCTGATCGTCACATCTAACTTTCTGGTGCCCCCTGCCACCACTCTGTTACCCTTAATGACCAACGGTTATGTTGCCTTCCCATTACATGCCCTGCCCGCGTCCATTTCTTCTTCTTAATTTCTACTAATATGTCCTTAACACGCGCTGGTTTTCTGACTCACTCCGCTCTATTCTTGTCCCTTAACGTAACACCCATCATCTTCCGTTCCATTGCTCACTGAGTCATCCTAAATTTAGGTTGAACCCTTTTAGTGAGCCCCCAAGTTTCTGCCCCGTAGGTGAGTACCGCTAAGATGCAGCTCAGGGACCATGGCAGGCTGCCATTCATTATCTGAGAATGCCTGCCGAATGCACTCCACCCACCATTCTTATCCTTCTAATTATCTGACTTATGGTTGGGATCCGGGGTCACTACTTGAAGTAGGGCGATATATTCGCTCACTTCTTCCACTGTCTCGCCACCTATCTCAAACCGCTGTGCTCTTCCGAGGTTGTTCCGAGGTTAAAACGGCTGTACCTCTTGTTTCATGGAAACTGTCGCAACGGAGACGACAACCCTCTTGGTTGCGCGTTTATCGCCAGGAACTCTCTCGGCCGCCGCCAGTATTTCCCGGCCATTAAATATGTTTCGCTTTACCGTTTCTAAGGGCGCAAGTGTCATTCGTGAAAATATTACCAGTGGCCACAAGGATGACTCTGTCAGTCCTTCTTATATGGACGCCCGCACATTCGTCCTTGCCAGGTAATGAGGATGCTCACGAAGCGGCCTGAGGTCTCAGCTGCGGGGACCACCTCGATCTTGATGAGCAATCGCTACATACCGGGGGCAGGGACAGGCTCGTGACATATAAAGACATCACCGCTCACTATCGCTTAGGCCACCTGAAATACCCTGCAGCGCATCCCTCCCTCAGTCGGTGGCAGTCTGTGGCCTGGCCACTCTTGCAGTCCAACACATTTCCTAACCCCGTAGCCTACAGCCGCCTATACCCAGACCTTTACAAAGAGCTGTGTTAGATGGTGCTCACAACGAGCTAACCTGCAGCACATCGTATGGGCCTGCCCCCAGAAACCACAACACATATCACAGGCAATAGTCATAAGGACTCTAGAGCAATGGGAGGCCGTGTTGCTCAGCTCCGACCAAGAGACTCAACGCAGCCTTGTCCAACTGACCGAAGATGCCGCTATGGCTCACGGGCTCCTGGCCACCATCTGACGGGGAAGGACCGTAGAACGCTCCCTTTCGTCCCCTTCCCTCCCTCAGTTTGGGCAAAATAATGTTTTCTCATCATCATATGTTATTACGCCGAGTTCCATTACTTGTCATAATGATAGGTCAGTTCGCAATAGATGAGTTCGTACCTTTGCTCAAAATACTTTGTCACCTTTATGTCGTATCTTGCTGGCGTTGCTGGTCACCTCCTTCATAGAGCGGAAAGCTACATGAGTGTTGTTTTTAATCATCCTGGCGATTTACTAAAAACATGTGAGGCAGGATCGATTTCCGGCCGCGGCGGCTGTTGGTCCCTTCCCCCAAGCCCCCCCCCCCCCTTTCTTCCCCCCGCACCCCTCCCACGTCGCTTCCCAGACCACATACGGTGCTTCTAATAATTCAGGTGTAGGTTCGGCGCGCAAAGCCCCGTTTCATTCGATGACATTTTTTTCCGCTGTAGAGTTTTGTTTTTTGGGTTTTTCGTAATCCATATAAAAAAATCCTTGGTAACCTACAAAACCTCAGGGATGCTACTTTTTATCTCGCTTATACATGTCCTGATAAGCTGATAATTGTGAAGATAAATTAATTGAATGTCTATGAATCTCATGGCATAGAAGATCGAGAAACACCCTTTCCAAATTCCTCAGATTTTGCGTTTTGGGATATCAAAATGGAAACCAAAGTCGGAGCGTGCTCACAGCCAAGATAAGTATTCAGTGCCGCATTTACCACTTACGATATATTAAACTCGCGTGCGACATTTGTGCTCCGATTCTTCTACAAAAGACTAGTTTTGTTTTTTCTCTAGTGCTATGGAGCGCTCTGCTTTCTTTAGAAGGGCAGCCAGAAAATGAGGTTTTAGCATTTTTTAATCTTGCAGCAGTCAGTGAACACTCCAAAGGGCTGCAGATTCATCACCAGCTTGCGTTAGCCACATCGGTCTCATCTTTTTGGAAGCATCTGATTCTACGCCTGCAAGTCGTGAAGACGCCATTGTTTGCCAGAACGCCTGGGTTCCTAATTATTTTGCAGGGCCGGCGTCATGATGGCGTCATGAGTTTATACATTTGTGCTTGTTCACTTATGTGAGTAAAAAAAAATGTCGGCAGGGCCCGTGTTTATATAGGATAAGGCTGCGGAGCAAACTCTGTTTCGCCGCGGCTGGTTCACGCAGCGACCTAAATGCTAAATTCAGGAGTGCACACAGGTGTTTTCTAGAGCAGTCACCGCCCATAAAAAGAGCGGAGCCCTTCTGCAGGGGCAACTTAAAAAACGCTGGGTATACGTTGATGAGAAAAGTACGAAGCATGAAAACCTTGTTCTCCCCAGCACTGCAGGCGAGGTGTGCTGTGCCACAAAAACATTACACCGAGCAGCTAAGCATCGCTACGAGTGTTCATGGAGCCAATTTCCGGTGCTAACGAGGCCACAGCGTGAATTTTTAATAAGGGCAGTGGTCTGTAAGGCATAACTCTCATTTTCAGAAACTTCTGCACGCGCGGTTCAGCGCTTTTGTATGAGGGCAAGGATGAGTACGATTCTTTCCTTCTACTTCATCTACAGCTCTTCGGAGCGGCTGGGTAGCGCAGGCATTCCCGTTTTATATCAAGAAGAAGAAGAAGAAGAAGATTCTTATCCCCTTTTTTCCACCAACATTTTAACGTTCTTTAATAATGCCTACAGCTGCCCCATTCACTTTTCAGTATACCTTAGAGCCAAGGGCTTCCGGAAGCTGGATGTCCCCCTCACCGATGACTGGACGGATACCTTTGCACTCTATTACAATTTTTCGCAAGATTTCTGGCTTCCTACCGCAACCTGCGCACAGTTCATCCGTTACCGGCTCACGGGTAAGCGTTTTGATCTGCAACTAAGCCTCCCGGGCTTCAAAAAGGAATGCATTCCCTCTGGTACTATCAAAGAAATTTTCCCTCGTGATCTCCCGCTTGCCGATCCTGTAGATATCGAAGGACTACTTTGCGTCAATCCTCTTTTTCCGGGTCGTTGTCTCGAATTCTTTCTTTTCATTTTTATTGCCTTGGTCGTTTCCCCTGCACTTCCAGGTTTCATATACATTGTTCTGGGCCTCCTGATTTTTTCCCTTCAATGTATGTCCTCGCTTTCATGTAAAGATACCGTAACACTCTGATCGCCGATCTCTGGTCATCAATATTTGTAAGTCGTTCTTCAAAAATATTTTGCTCCGTGATTCTCTCACTTCAAAAGAGGTCTCCCTACACGGCCTATTTGTTCCTTTACTGTGGGCTCCTGAGGAGCCCGTGATTCGAGGCGCCACCTAGGGGACTTCTGAACATATATAAGGACGCTCCTTAGACCCTATTTAAACGAACAAACGGCGGCTGGTCTTGTGGTATTTAGGAATGCAGGATGGGTAGCCCAGAAGTGAACATACAGAGAACGTGGTATGCTTTGTTGTAGTGTCACAAACCGCCGGCTAGGGTTTCATTCCGCTCTGGTGAAACTTCTTTGCTATTAACCGAAACTTAACCGAAAAGCTTACAGCCATGGTAAGGCGGCGGTAGAACACGAGCGCTACTTTGAAGTCTGAGAATAGTCAAGCATCGAATTGGGTTCGCAGGCAAAGAATTAAACCGGACTTCGCGTTGATAATTCAAAGGGGAAGGTCTCAGGAATAATGGTGTCCGAAAAAAGATCCTCAAGGGACGCCCGGAAAGACGGCAGTGTGAGTTTTGTAAGCTAGCTCACGGGAAAAACCCAGTCATAACAACCCCAAAAACGATTGGCGAATTTCCACTACAAGCGATTTGATGATGGTTGGTGTTTAATGGCGCAAGGCCGACGAGGGCAAAGAGCGCCAACTCTGCGATTTACCCAGCGATTTACAAGCGATTTACCCAGCGTTCTCTGCGCGGAAGTTCCTGCTCGCCGGCGGAAGCGTCGGCGGTACGGCTTTGTCGTCTGCTTTAGTGACAGTTCTTTTGGGCATGTTTTGCTGCAGCTTCGCGTCCATTGCGCGCTTCCTTCGCGCGACATGATTAACTTGTTCGACAGCACCTCTAGGGTAACCCGCACCCGACTGAATTATGCGGTCGTGCGGCAAATATACGTGAAGTATTGGTTCACAGGGCGGGGAATCTAAATAGACAAACCACATACAGACATCTGACCGCTTGAGAAATGCTACCTTTTGCGCACTGCTTGCCACGAATGGGACTCCGTTTTCGAAATTGGTGAATACCAATTCGGTTGTGTTTTAAGAGGTATTACAAAAGGCGAAAGTAGCAACTGGTTCTTGTAAATAGCGATTATAAAAGTTTCCTCAGCTTTCTCGCAATTCTCAAACTTACTATGTCATGGCCGTTTGTGATGGCTTGATGGTATTTTTCTCTAATCTCTGTCACCAATTGGGGGAGGGGGCTGTAGCGCAGGGGCTGCGCGTAAGCTTTGTAAAGCAGCCTTAGAGTCCGAGAAAATAGCCAAGTTTTGAGGAGTAGCTCTGATAACGGGATGAAGAGCCTCACGAATGGCTCCGAGTTGTGTGGCTGTTGAGGTCGTAATATGGGTTACACGGAATCGAGTTGTGGCACAATCTGCTGGAACAACCACCGCACCTGCCGAACTGGATGACGTTACTGACCCATCCGTGTATACATGCTTCCGATCGTTGTACTACCGCTCATGCAGCAACAGCATTGGAAGCCGTTGAAGGGCCAAGGATGGCAAGGCGGCCTTTTTGCTGATTCCCGGAACGCTGAGGCGGATGACAGGCTGTGCCATTCCAGTGGCTTCCAGGCCACTGCGGAATCATCGGCAACGTCTTGGCGGATGAAGCTGCTCGAACAGGTCACGACAGCGAACGCACCATCCTGCTTCCGCTTTCAAGGACCGATACCGCGAGGTCGCTTCGCTCCTTTGCTCACAAAATCACCATGAAGCAATGGAACACACCGGACATTTCGAATGACCGTCTCTATGTTCAAGACCCCCTTCTTCAGTGCCGTCTTCTGTATGGGTTGTCTCGACCCCAGTCGTCTTCACTTTGTAGACTGTGGTTGGAAGTGGCCTTCACGAAAGCCTACTCCTTCCTCATCGGGATGGCCACCAGCGCTTAATGTGACGCCTGTGGGGCGGAAGAGACGATAGAGCAATGGACTGTGTCGCTGCCCCGAATACTCTTCGGAGAGGAGCATGCTTTCCACCGCGCTCAGAAGATTGGACAGTGGACCACTTACAGTAGAGACTATCCTAAATCATCGGTCTCCACCATCGAGTTCACAGAAGGCAGCGAAAGCCCCTCTACATTTCCTGAGCAAAACAAATTTGCAGGAAATATTTTAGTGCCCGAAACGGGACTTGTGTGCGCCTCTTCCCAGTCCTACCTCTTACTTTTCTCCCGCCCCCTATTTTATCCCCTGAACCCCATTCCCCCAGTGCAGGGTAGCAAACCGGGCTCTACACCTGGTTAACCTCCCGGCCTTTCCGTCTTTCCTTTCTCTCTCTCTCTCTCTCTCTCTCTCTCTCTCTCTCTCTCTCTCTCTCTCTCTCTCTCTCACTCTCTCTCTCTCTCTCTCTCTCTCTCTCTCTCTCTCTCAAACTTACTAAGCTAACTAGTTTTAATCGAAATAAATAGAAATCACTAAGCTCACATGCCGAATTGTTTCGGTGTCTGCGCTTGTGTCGCGCGATAGCGTAAACCCAAGCTAGCACATCAGGATGGCTAGGTTCCGCTGTCTCACCATTTGAAAGACGGTCCTCGCCGTTTTCCTCGCTCCCGAGTTATCGCCGGGCTACTGCGGCGGCGTCCGCCACTCCAGCACTGCCTTGGCCGTCGCTGCTGCTGCGTTCGGGGCACAGCCCCCGCGAATTCCAGGTAACGGCTCGTAGAATCTCTGGTTTCATTGTTTGTAGAGTCACGTGTGTGAATTCAAGTGACGTTGCATGGGCAATTGTTGTGAATGCCTTTTACCGCTTTGCTTTCCAACCACATTCACAGCGTGGATTGGAGCCACTTAATTTCCTTAATCCTGTATTTTCGCTGACAACCTTTCTGATTACCTCCTCCAGAAATGCTGCGAATGGTTTTGGTGAGATGGTATTCACCTATCTTACTCAGGCTGCTAAGAATAAAACTTACACTAGAGAATGATTCCTTCGTATCGCTTCCTTAACGGTGATTTAAATTCTTTTGCTCATTATCGCTGCCTGAAAATTCAGTCGACGGCGAATTGGCGGTTTTTGCACCGGCACTGAGTTGACGAGGAAACTATGAAGTTTTTGTGCCCCTTTATGGAATGGTACGCTAGGATGACAGTTGTGCCCCGTGATTGTCCTGTAGGTATTGCCTAGTAAAGTACGTTGTAGGTATTATTGAAGGAAAATATACCTGCCTATGATCGCTCTTGGTATTTTTACTTTTCCAAAGAAGACCAGATCTGCCATAACAAATGAGAAGTTAGTTCGGGCTTCTTGATTTGTTCCAGGGGCATGCAGACCATTGCATTCTATCAGACGTCATGACTAGAGACCGGATTTTCAGGCACTAAAAAATCACGTTTTAGGCGCCAAAAATAGGCGGCAAAAACAACGTTTTAGGCATTAAAAAGAATAAAATAGGCGCAATAAATTTTTAGATAAATGCTAATAATTTCAAGTGAAGACATGAGCGAACTGTAAACACGACAGGAAATCCAAAAATGTCATTGCTATGAGGCCACAATAGCAGTAACAGTTCAATTCAATTCAATTCAATTCTTTATTTTTCTCTCATAACAAGTTCTATACATTGACCTTAGACGTGGAATTGCCCCGTAATACCTCTGGGCTAATGGCGATCAATTGGCTTAATTTCACAAGCGCATTGCTTACATACATGTTCAGATGCGAAAGTCACTCAAGCGTCGCATATTGTGAAACAGGCAGGAGAAACAATACTTGAAATATGGTAATACTGATTTATAAAAGCGCAATGTTATGTCTGCCTGACGCAATTAAATTATAATAAATCAAGAAAATAATAAATGCAAGATAGACATGTTAAGAAATTAACATGCTGCTACGTGAGAACTTACGTACAAACTTTAGCAATTTTCTACAGGTACCTTAAATATACAGGCAAGACCTTTCAACACTGCCAAATACACATGCGCTCATTCGAAATATAAATATTAAGAATCGTGTTTGCACCGAACGCGGAACCTAGTTTAAGAATCACTATGAAAATTATAGAAACAATAGGTAACTACCACCATCTCCGAATTTCCGGGTTCAAAATTGTGCCTCTTGTCGCTGAGAATGAGTTTGTACGCAGAGAACGAACGCTCGACGTCGACAGATGTGATTGGTGCGTACTTCTTGGGAAGATTCGATGGGTTAATTGACACTGGGGTATCAGTGCTCACCAGCAAGGACTTCTGAAGTTTCTTTAAGGACAGAAAACGTCTTGTTTTTGTCCAAGACCGATTGCAGCTTTGCACGTGCCTTTTCGGTGACGGGTCCCTTCGGGAACGGTGGCGATTCTTTCCTGTGCGTGGAGAATTAGCACAACGTTCTTAACAAGAGTTTCTCCCGCTCTTTCAAGTTTTTTGATAGAATCCGCTAAGAACGTGAAGTAGGCCCCAAGGTACGCGAGGTCTCCTCGAAGGCTATTCACGGAGAGGACAGCTTGAGCCTTTGTGACTGCAACACTCTCGTCAATTGGAAGGCCGTTGATCACGGCCTTGATGTCCCAAAAGTAGCAG
>NW_027526422.1:15092087-15129598 GCF_048455015.1 Haemaphysalis longicornis
TTGATGTCCGAAAAGTAGCAGTTGTAGTACTCAACAGCTTCTAGCCACGTTCCCCATCGTGTGACGACGGGTTCTGGCGGAAGGGGCGCATCAGGCAGCATCTCCTTGAAGACGGGCACGCGAGAGGGTCCCTTCATGAACACGGCCTTGGCTGAACGAATAAGCTCATTGACGTCAGTGAAGTGCTTCCTCAGTTCCTCGCAGACACGATGAAGCGCATGCGCTAGGCAGGTGACATGGAGCATCTGCGGGTAGAAGGCCTTTAGGAGATGAGCGGCCTTGAGCATGCAGGCTGCAGCGTCTGTGTAGAGCAACAGAACCTTGGTGGCCTCGACTCCTGTAGGCTAAAGAAACTTTAGGGATTCGTTTTCAAAGAATGCTACAGACTCCCCATTTGTTCTCTCCAAAGGTTTCGAGCACACGAGGAAAGCCCTTGTCTTCTGGTGCGCCGCAGGCTTCCCAGCAAGAAAGTGAGCGACAAAGCGCCCTTTGACGTCTTTTGTTTCGTCTACGGAAATCCAAATGCAGGAGTCGCCAAGCTCTTCTCTGATTCTTGCTAATGTCTGTTAATACAAAGGCCGGAGGTAGTTCTTCCTCAAAGTAGGCTCACACGGAACGTTGTGATTGCAGTATTTCTGTAAAAATTGTTTCAGCACGGGATTTTCAATTTTGGTCCAAGGGATGTTTGCGGCCACCAGGTCCTCGCACAAATCAACGTTGAAAGCGTTCGTCCTGTCGTCCTTGACGGCTGTTGTCAAAAAAGACTGTTTGGATGTTGAGGGCTTGTCCCGCTTAAGGTTTGCCAGGTGACCTGCCGTCTTCTCATGCTGAGCCAGGGGGTACTTCTTCTCGCAAGGAATCTGCGCAAATGTGTTAGGATGTCTTAAATACGAAGCGTATATTCAACATCACAGCGCAGATAAACATGCTAGCATACTAAGCGTCTTGACATGCTAACAGAAGACAAATAAATACAATAAGCATCAATAAACATTCTAACTTCCGTAGAGAAGCGCTAGAACACCCCTGCTGCGTCCTATTTAATGGTATAACTGCACTTGAGCGCCGCGTTGCTACGCGTGTCATACCACCAAAACGTACTTGAAAAACAAGAAGGTGAGATTCCATTGACGTTCTGTTCAACTGACTCGGCGCGCGCCATCAATACCCTAAATTTCACGGTGGCACGGCGGGGGAGTAAGATACCAGATTCAATTGCGTGTTAACTTAGCGTGGCGTACTTGGGTAATTCTAGCTAGCGTCTGCATGTAATTAACCGAGTAGCTACGAGATGGACTTCGATTTAACGGATGTCCAGTGCATATCTTCAAAACACGCTCCGTTCATCAGCGCTAGTTTTGAAACATCATCCTTCAGTACCAACCGATCAATTGCTCGTTTGATTAAGAAATTTCTGGATTTTCACTTAACGCAGCACACAGGGACGGTACATAAAAATGTGAATCTCCTTCTCAAAGTATCTAAAATATTTCATTTCAATCATCTCAATGGTATTGAAAGTTTAGAACTCTCATTATAAACAACGCTAGCAATGAAAATAACCAACGTTTCAAAAAATGCAGGCACCGAAAGGAACGCTGTCTGCCGTATTCAAAATACACAGGTGCCTCCTTTCTTTTCTCAGAAGAAGGAGCAGTATAAACAAAAAGTAATAACAGCGAATCGCGGCCATGACGCCCAGGCGCCAACCAAGGCGGCGCAATGAACAACTTTGCAGAGTTTCAAGTTCGACCACGGCCCCTGGATCAAGCGCGCTTGATCGAGGGGCCGTGGTTTCGACTAACACATGAAACACTCACGCCACGTAAAAACTCGTCGGCTCACCTTTTTTTGGCACGGTTGGCAGAACACGGTCTCTCCGTCTATTCTGTAGCATGGTGAGTTAAGTGTCCACTGTCGGATCAACGCATTTCTGGGCGTCTTCCGTTTCGGCATGGCTGAAAAGGGCAGCGGAGAAAGCCAGACCGTGCACGTTGAAAGACCGGACCAAAAGGGAAGGGTGCCTCCTATTGGTCGGGTCGAATCGCCTAGAGCCAATTTCTGCCCTGGTGGTGAACCTTTCAACTAGTAAATTACAAATAAAATAAGGGCGTGTACGTCACAGTGTTTTTACATGCAACGCATCTCTTGCTCGGGGCTATGTCACTCCTGCGTCTGTCCGGCGGCGGCGTCCGTCTCTCCTCCACTCTCCTCCTCTCCTCTCTCCGATAGCGAACGCTCTCGCCTAACAGCGGCGGCGGCGGCGGCGGCGGCGTCGGCACAGGTGCGTCTCCCCTCCACTCTCCTCCTCTCCTCTCTCCGATAGCGAACGCGGTGTCAGTAGACGGTCGTCCGTGCCCCGTTTGCACTCTCTCGCAGTACTCGACGATTGCTTGATGCGACGGTTCCTTTAGAGAATCAACCCAACGGAAACACCAATGGAACCACCCAGATGCGTTGCATCACACCAGGGTTCCCGCGAGGGGAGGTGGGCGTAATTTTTCCCCGTTACTTTCTTTGCACCTGACGGTATCATAGTTCCCCTGGGGAGTAGAGTTGTGCGTCCACCGCCAAGTCCTGCGGGAAAGCCACCCGTAAAGCATGCAGAAGCCACCGCTCCGGTTGCACCGGCGCAAAGGGAGGGGAGGGGGAGGGGGGGGAGGGGGGGAGTGTTAGAAAGAGGACCAGGTTCAAACCCATAGAATTGAGAACAGTAAATATTTCCAGGTAGAATGAATAAAGGTATCAAATTGCACTCGAAAGCGAAACTTGACGCTACATAGTGCTGATTTAGGCGCCAATTTGAGAAAAAAAGGCATTTATAGGCATTTATGGCAGTTTAGGCACCAACACCCAAAATAGGCATTTATAGGCACTATAAAACCACCATAAAAGCCATCCTTGACCTCCAATTCGTGCTCATATATCGAAATGGGGCGATAGGGACGCAAGGAAAAAAATAGGCATTTGCCTAAAATCTGGTCTCTAGTCATGACCTTTGCAGCTTTCCGAGCTTGCGGAATTCGATTTGTGAAAGACAAAAAAAAAACGGATCAGCTTTTCTCGAAAATAAAATATTTCGTGTTATGAGCCCTCTTCACGCGTTCTACTGCCTTTTTCGGTGTACTTACTAGCGTATTGTCTTCCCCAGGGCATCTCAGAATAGTCATCGCCTACTTGAAGTTGTGGTTAAGCAGGCTTTAAACAGGTACTCGAAATAAGTTTGCCTGTTTGGTACCGGCGAAGAAGAACGTGGAACTACAAGCTAGGATAATTAAACGTGACGGTCTATTAATCGAGGTTTTCAGGTCTTCTGTGATTTGATAACTCACCTCGAATGTATGTCCTGTCCATGATTAAACAGCGCGCTCCCGGACCCCTTGAGAGCGTTTAAAAGAGAATTAATTTTTCAGAGGCCCCGACTGGCGTTCGGTTACCTTCTGCAACTTTCCACAAAGTCACCCCTGAGAAAGGTGCACTCGGCAAAGCGAACAGTGATTGGTGAAATTTCAAGAAATTGAACAAGGCAGATTGTAAAGGTGGTCGCGTCCCATTTTCTTTCTCTGGACACTTTGGAGGGTCCTCTTGGCCACGGAGGTGCCATGACCACCTCGGGTTGCGCAGTGCAGCAGCGTGTCTTCCAAACTCGGCTCACGTCGTGTCCGGAGCAGAGGCCGTCCTGCCCCTGCTGCGAACAGCTTGGGCAGTTAGATCGCTTTCAATTAAGAGCGGCGATATCTAATTACCTGCCGCTATTGTTCTTGGCGAGGCCCTGGTGCGTGGCGTGGCGCCCAATTGCCGGCGCACAGAGTCAATTAGACGCTTAATGCATTATTCCGCCCCCGCACGTGGGTGGGCTCCTCGGAAGCTGCGCCACTCCGGATTCCGTCCCATCTCTCCTCGCCTCCCCTCAAGATCTCCGCAACTCTGCGAGCGCCTAAGTTCGACGCTGTCCCTCCGCTATTCTCCATTTCTTCCCTCCTTCTCACTCTCTTTCCATACCGTCCCATTCCTCAACCACGGGAGTGAGGGAACCGGACAGAAAAAGGAAAAGGGCGCGGCCTTGAGGAATTCAGCTTCAATGAGGCAACCCTTCGTACCATGTTAGGTTACTTGCGACGAGTGTGCTAATCCGGAAAAGTGCGCAAGGAACTGGGACATGCTGAACTCTGCCTAGCATATCCCGTGTGCGACGTAGAGGTTACTCGCCAGCATAGCTCATTGCACAACTTTACATGCATGCCTAGCACAGCTCATGAACTTGGAAGAGTAGCGAAAAACGTCAACTTTGGCTCCGAGTTGCCTTTGATGAAGCGAAACGCACAACCATCACCACACACTCTGGAAGGTCTGAGCCTGTGTTTCTCGCACACGCACAGACACACACACACACACACACCGATGCAGGCAGGCACGTAAAATAGTTCTTCTGTGCTGTCTTGACCGACGTTCAGAGATATTGCTGTGCCGAAAGGGCCGAAGGATTAGACTTCCCTCTCGTGTTTCATTTAAAGCAGGCCGATACGCAACTGCCAGGCGAATACGCCCAGCTGCGGCACTATAACTGCTTGGACATGACAGTGCCTCGTGAGAACGGCGGCGCGTAGTGCGCACCTGGCGTACGACGTGTTCGATTTATGGCTCCGTTGTTCGCCGCAGCTCCGTTTGGGCAACCTCTCGTGACGCTCGCGGATGCTGGCGCACGAAACATGCTTTGTTCTTAGCATGCCATTCCAGTCCTGCTGCTAATCCAGTGTTCCAGCGAGAACAAACTGCATGAAATTGATAATAATAAAAGCCAAGGAATTCGAGCTCGCAAACTACATGGTTGTGAAAGGTCAAGCAGCGGAGGAGACAGAGGCAGAGCGAGAGAGAGAGTAAGAAAAAGAAGGCTCCTTATTAGAAGAAAGCAGACAGGTCTTCCGGCATGTCGCCTGCATGCTACTCGGAGAAAAGCGGGAGGAAGGAGTAAAGGCCAAAAATTAAGTTGGGCGTAAAGAGGAAAAGAAAATAGAAGAGGTAAATGAAAAAATGGAGTGCGCGTTTTGAGTCGGTAACAGGGAAGTGCGGATGGCCTAACAGGGCATGCATATAGTCTTAAATTGTCTCGGCAGCGTCGACATCGCGCCGAACGTGTCTCTTAACAATCGCACTCGTTGCAAGTTTGAAATAAACAAAACTAGTTTCCGGAAGGATACTCTTGTCTTGCAAGGAAGGCCACATAAGAGAGAAATTATGCGCGATGGCCTAGATATACTAGCCCGGTGACCGAGTTAATGGCATTGTGTGTGTCCAGAGGCCAACACCGCCGTGGTATTCCATGGGCTCTGGGAGGCGGCGCGAGAGTGGTGTGTATAGGCTTTGCCGACACGCATAAAGGCCGGCGTTCTGCGCGCTTATGACCCATAGTTAATCTTCGTACCGCCCATGCCGTTCCGCCGCGTGCTGAGCCAGCAGTTGCACTTTCGGGACGTATGTGCGGAATAATTCGTAGAGCCACGTGATAGCCGAGAAACACTTAGTATAAAGCTGTAAAAAGGACAAGAGGACCTCACCAACCGAATTAAAGATAAGTACCTCCCAGAAGCATCACCCTATCCAATAATCCCCCCTTACAGAGGATACGTAATCCATGAATTGAAGAAATAACTTAATCGGAAGTAAGGGGACCCTTGCATAAACTACACACACAGTCTGCACCACGACCAGACCAAATAACAAACAAAATTCTCAGAAACCTAGACGACACTTCAATCCATACCCTCACAGCACTTTTTAACCGATACTGGACCACGGAAACACTACCCCAAGAATGAAAACATGCAAATGTCCCCTCTATACCCAAACAGGGAAAATTCCTCAAAATAGAAAATCCAGTACCAATATCACTAATCTCATGCCTAGGCAAGCTACTAGAGTACATAATACATGCGACATTGACCCAGCACTCCAAATCATACCACCAACTATGATAGGTTTTCAAGAGGAACTCCCCACACAAAATATGCTATTGCAACTTAAAGAAGAAATAATCACCCCAGCAAATCACTTTGACTCTGCATCATTCCTAGCCCTTGACCTTCCCATTGCGTGCGACAGTGTTAATTACTCAGCTATACTAAAGAACTTAGTGTAATCAAGCCCCTTACAACTTAACGATACACGCTAAACGTCCTCTCACAGAGAACAGCACACAATATCAGTAGGAGATGTCAAATCAGACACCATAACTTTCCCAGCTACGGGTACCCCACCAGACGCCCTGCAGTCACTACTCCTCTTCAACTTAGCAATACTAAACATCCTAAGAGAATTAAACAAAATATCCACACTGAAATACGCTAGATGTCACACTATGGATAAATGGAGGCAGCGACGCTCACATAGAACACATCCCTCAAAAAGGAGCAGAGGCAGTCTCAAAAGCTGTACACGAAGCAGGACTAACCTGCTCACCTAGAAAGTCAGAAGTACTTCTGCTCTCGCCCAAAAATGAAAGAAAGAGAACACACCTCCACAGATTTCACTCCACATTCAACAACATCAGATACCCATAGTTAGAACAATCAGAATACTAGGATTGCGCATACAAGCGAATACATCAAACACAATACAAATAAAGAATCTCTCAACACATGTAAACCAAACAACATGCCTTATGAAAGGATCACCAATCAAAGAGCATGATTTAAGGAGCGAGGCCGAACTCGCCTGAATCAAGGATTTGTAATCAGCCGAATTTCCTACAACATTCCCACCTCCATCTACGAAGAAATGAAAGCAATAAATACACTAATCAGAAAAGCATTGAAAGCAGCATTACGAATCCCATTAAGTACCTGTAACGCTGGACTCGATGGGCTAGGCATATGCAACAATTTCGAGGAATTAATAAAAGCATACTTAACCAATCAAACAGTCCATCTCACCAAAACTCACACAGGTCGACATATACTAAAACAGCTCAGAATGTAGCTCCCGGCAACAATAGCTGGGAGAGAGACCATTCCACTAGAAATAAGAGGCAATCTAAGCATAACGTTACTAGCGAAGCATATTTATCCAGCACATCACCAATACAGAAGAAAACTTAGGGCTGAATACTTGCAAAAACGATACCCCCAAGTCAAAACACCTTCTTAGTGCATGCCGCCAAATACCGACACAAAACAGCATTCACCATCGTTGTAATAAAACGCACAGATGAACCACCATTGCATGCAATATCCATTGGTACGAAAAACCCAGCCGAGGTGGAAGAGGCAGCTATAGCCGAAGCACTGACTCAACGCCCCCCCCCCCCCCCCCCCCAATTATCTCACATTCCGAAACCGCTATTAAAAATTTTACCCAGGGCAACATTTTATCCCTGTAACTTATAAGACTTCATAAGAATCCCCCCTTCGCCCCAGTAGACATGCCCTGGACACCAGCCCACGCGGGCAGGAAGGGAACGAAACCGTATACTCTCAGGCTCGAGATCTTGCCCTCCGAGCTGGAGTGGTGCCCGACCCACCCCACAGGGCAAGGGCACCCAGAAAGAGTCTCCTTAACTATACCGATATTAGGGAACAGTACCGTCTCTGCCGCCGAAAGAAAGTCCCCAACACTGGGGACTCACAACAGCCCAAGAGCAAGACGAGACTCACACGAACAAACCCATACCCACGCCCAATCCGCCTGCATCTAATCCACCCAGCACACGTCCCATCCCTGAACGGCACCCTCTGCACAGCCCAGCCACCCTAGCCCACATCCTTTGGGCGTGCCCCCAAAATCCATATTCCCCAATCTCCCCAGCTGAGCAGTGATGAAAAGCTTTGCAATCCCACGACAGGGAAGTGCAGCCCTGATCGCAAGGGCTGCCTCGGTCGTCGCTGGGCTGGTAACCACGACCAACAACTTCTCACGCTAAAGACAAGCTCGGTTTAATAAAGTTTACTCTCTCTCTCTCTCTCTCTCTCTCTCTCTCTCTCTCTCTCTCTCTCTCTCTCTCTCTCTCTCTCTCTCTCTCTCTCTCTCTCTCTCTCCTCTCTCTCTCTCTCTCTCTCTCTCTCTCTCTCTTTCTCTCTCTCTCCACCACACATGGGACAGGACACATAACCGAAGCTGACACTAGCTATAAAATGTTGGAATAGAGACGAACCACTCGAAGCCATTGCACCGCGGTGATTAAGTCCTGGCCAATCCGTACAGTGCGATCACGCCTCTCGGTGTACACAAGGGTCTATAAATGATATCACGGACGAAGAGACCAGCTTAGTCGCTACATAGACCGTTCAGTCACATCTGTGTAAGGTTTCAGTGCGCCGCCATCACGGATCATGAGACTGTGTCAACCTCTGTCAGATTAGAAGCTGCGTGTCATTTCGCGTACTGGACAAACGTACCACTCCTTACCACCGAAAACGAGGTTTTAGCCTTAGTGTGACCTTGGTTTCCTCAAAAAGTGCTTGAATCCAAACCCTTCTCCCTATGTATATAGGCCGCCACCCCCATGACTGTTCTTAGTCGTTCTCCCGCCGCTCGGAACCGAGAGGCTATTTTCGTAATGAAATTCGAAACGAAGCAGCGGAATCGAAAACGAGGTTGCCCGCCTTCTTATTTCAAATCTGATTTAGGAGTTTGTCGTAGCGGCAGCGCAAGAACAAAGCAGCTAGCGCGGAAAACTTGGTTATCCAGCAGCGGCTGGCCCGACGCAGCTCCGGGGCATGGTAGCAGTCTTTTTCCGATTATCGTGGCTGGGGCCTCCACCGAGAATTCCCAAGAATTTTCGGAACGCTCGGTTTCGCCCGAGAACAGCACACACGGCGCGTTCAGTAAATGTATTTCTTTAAATAAGGAAAAAGCCATTGATATGCAGTTTTTTTTTGAGAATCCACGCGTTTAAGATAAATGTAGAGTCAGCAAGGAGGGACTCGAAAGAAATAAAGCGCAGCCTCCGCACGCGAATGCTAATAATTTGTTTCCTAAAATGAAAATAATGGACTGGCCTATGGACCCTTTCAAGGTAGAAAAAGTAAACTTTCTTACTAATTACAAATAAGCGTAGTTTGAACCAGGAGAAGTCGAGCCCGGAAGTTTGGGTGTCGAGGTTTGTAGAGTTCTTAATTGAAGGTAATTGTTTATGTAGAGCGTTGAGGCTCGCTTGCCTAGGAAGTACTGATATTCAGGAAGTTTCGTCATGTCTTCTTTTTTAAACATTAAACATTTGTTATCGATTCCTCTACTAAATTACCAGCGTGTTGCCTGTGGCACCCCAGAAAAAAAGAGAATATAAAGCGGGTCGTTAAGTGGAGGAACTTGTACTGTACTTCGGAACAACTGCTTGACGCCCACAACCGCAATGCACGCCAAAGATTCGAGAGCTAAACTATTAATTTCCACAAGGTAAACAATTCAGCGCCACTTTAAAGTGTTTAAGGAAGAAGAATTTTCGAAGCTAGTTGTACCAGGTTTGTGGAACGGGGGCGATTTTCAAGCTCTGTTGTCGGGCTTCATATATATATATATATATATATATATATATATATATATATATATATATATATATATATATATATATTCTAGAACAGAGACGTCGGGACGACGGATTCCGTAAGGACACATGTCAAAGTTGCAGTCCTTTTTGCCAGTGCTGTTTGGCGTTTTAACAGTGTTTTTTATAGTGCCGAATAAGGTATGATTGCCTTTTTTTATGCAGGAATAAATAATTGAATATTCAAGTCGAGAAAAAATGCGCCGTTTTTTCCCGCTTCCGAGAAAAATTCCGCATTTTTTCTCGACTTGAATTTTCAATTATTTATTCCTGCATAAAAAAAGGCAATCATACCTTATTCGGCACTATAAAAAAACACTGTTAAAACGCCAAACAGCACTAGCAATACGGACTGCAACTTTGATATATATATATATATATATATATATATATATATATATATATATATATAGTAAGGAAATGAGGGGCTCGTTGAGGAAATACAGAAAGATAGGTCAGCAGTCTACGACGCCAAAGGAGGCATAGGGGTGTGGTTAGGCTCTTTTCTTTTTTACTACGGTTAATGAAGTGAACATTTTTTTTAAATATACAGAAGAAAGAAAGAAAAACACGCGCCCAGAGTGGGGACCGAACCCACGCCTTTCGATTACATGTCGAATGCCTTACCAATTCGGCTATCTGGGCGACTGTGTTCTCCTTCCCTTTCTGGGCTATTTATATTTACTAGGAGTGTATCTGACACTTGAGGGTGGTAGCCAGCGCCACTCTGACTACACGAGGAGAAGACCTTCTTTTCAACCCCCGGGGCGTGACTCCAACGTCTACAGCCTGACATGAGCGGGTACTGGCGGGAAGCCCTCTTATGCTACCTAAGCATCAAGGCTGCCAGAACCGAGACCCTCGCTAGGCTTTCGCAGAATAATATAGTAAGGAAATGAGGGACTCGTTGAGGAAATACAGAAAGATAGGTCAGCAGTCTACGACGCTAAAGGAGGCATAGGGGTGTGGTTAGGCTCTTTTCTTTTTTACTACGGTTAATGAAGTGAACATTTTTTTTAAATATACAGAAGAAAGAAAGAAAAACACGCGCCCAGAGTGGGGACCGAACCCACGCCTTTCGATTACATGTCGAATGCCTTACCAATTCGGCTATCTGGGCGACTGTGTTCTCCTTCCCTTTCTGGGCTATTTATATTTACTAGGAGTGTATCTGACACTTGAGGGTGGTAGCCAGCGCCACTCTGACTACACGAGGAGAAGACCTTCTTTTCAACCCCCGGGGCGTGACTCCAACGTCTACAGCCTGACATGAGCGGGTACTGGCGGGAAGCCCTCTTATGCTACCTAAGCATCAAGGCTGCCAGAACCGAGACCCTCGCTAGGCTTTCGCAGAATAATATAGTAAGGAAATGAGGGACTCGTTGAGGAAATACAGAAAGATAGGTCAGCAGTCTACGACGCTAAAGGAGGCATAGGGGTGTGGTTAGGCTCTTTTCTTTTTTACTACGGTTAATGAAGTGAACATTTTTTTTAAATATACAGAAGAAAGAAAGAAAAACACGCGTCCAGAGTGGGGACCGAACCCACGCCTTTCGATTACATGTCGAATGCCTTACCAATTCGGCTATCTGGGCGACTGTGTTCTCCTTCACTTTCTGGGCTATTTATATTTGCTAGGAGTGTATCTGACACTTGAGGGTGGTAGCCAGCGCCACTCTGACTACACGGGGAGAAGGGGACCTCCTTTTCAACCCCCGGGGCGTGACTCCAACGTCTACAGCCTGTCATGAGCGGGTAACTGGCGGGAAGCCCTCTTATGTGGGTTCGGTCCCCACTCTGGGCGCGTGGTTTTCTTTCTTTCTTCTGTATATTTAAAAAAAATGTTCACTTCATTAACCGTAGTAAAAAAGAAAAGAGCCTAACCACACCCCTATGCCTCCTTTGGCGTCGTAGACTGCTGACCTATCTTTCTGTATTTCCCCAACGAGCCCCTCATTTCCTTACTATATTATTCTGCGAAAGCCTAGCGAGGGTCTCGGTTCTGGCAGCCTTGATGCCTAGGTAGCATAAGAGGACTTCCCGCCAGTTACCCGCTCATGACAGGCTGTAGACGTTGGAGTCACGCCCCGGGGGTTGAAAAGAAGGTCCCCTTCTCCCCGTGTAGTCAGAGTGGCGCTGGCTACCACCCTCAAGTGTCAGATACACTCCTAGTAAATATAAATAGCCCAGAAAGTGAAGGAGAACACAGTCGCCCAGATAGCCGAATTGGTAAGGCATTCGACATGTAATCGAAAGGCGTGGGTTCGGTCCCCACTCTGGGCGCGTGTTTTTCTTTCTTTCTTCTGTATATTTAAAAAAAATGTTCACTTCATTAACCGTAGTAAAAAAGAAAAGAGCCTAACCACACCCCTATGCCTCCTTTGGCGTCGTAGACTGCTGACCTATCTTTCTGTATATATATATACAGTCGATCCCGCATATATCGAACCCAGATATATCAAATTATTGCATTTATCGAACAGTCCAAACATCCCCTCGGAAAATTTATGCAAAAGAAAATATTTTATAAATCGAATTATCGATATATCGGACTCTTTTGCTATCCCCTTAGAGTTCGATATATCCGGGATCGACTGTATATATATATATATATATATATATATATATATATATATAGAGAGAGAGAGAGAGAGAGAGAAAGAGAGAGATCTGAGATGGCAGAGGAAGCTATATAGCGTCGGGGCGTTATTCGTAATTGATTCAACAAGCTGTAACAATGAAGTAGGAGGCATTGCATCCCATGTACATGTAGAGTATTTCCCTGTTATGAAAGCAAGAGCCACGAAGCCGCTGCATTCCGTCTAATCTTGTGCCATCTTGTGCCAATTCGTAATTTACTTCACGCGTACAGTCACCGGAGTGGGTGAAAGAAGTACGGACTATGGTGTCTTGTAAGAATTCCGTACGCAAAGTGGAAATGCGAAAAAGAGTTATTGAAGCCAAAGCCGAAGAAAATACCCTGCAAAATGACCTATTGAATGACGTAATTCCGCAGAAACTGGATACAGGAACGAGTCCAGCTGTTCCGCGGTCGCTGGTGTGGAATACGCAACCAACGCGCTGCCAGGCGCTGCTTACACGCCCGGGTTCGTTTATGCCACCAGGACCCGCACTCCTTAAGGGTGCATTGTCGCTTGTGGGAGCACGAAGTCCATATTGTTTTACGCGTAACCACCCGCCCAGGAAACGAGCCCCAAGCACGCGGCGCATTTCTCCCTTCGGGGCAGGCGCCGGTTCGACCCGACGTTACTGAGTCGCGAGGTGGTAACGAGTCGGGCCGAAGCGGTGCGTACTGCGTTGTCGACCGAGGCCGTTGTTTTCCTTGGGCTTTCCTGGCTGGGAGGGACCTCATTAGGAAGAAATTCTGCCCACTTCTTACGCTCGACGGGCCAAACTGCGCGCCCCAATGACTGCGGCCCAGTAATCGGTGACTAAGGGGCTTCGCTTGCCACTCGGCTAACACGCGTTAGACCACGCGATTTGGTTGGCGCAAAAGCGAGAAGCGGTGCCTCTTTATCGCTGCAGCGCTTGTGCACCAGTATTGTCTCTGATAAAGGGGAGAAGCTCGAGGTTGTCACTGAGAGATAATGTTGCCGTTGATAAACTTTAAAAGGGCCCTAAATGGGCCGCGATTTCAAGCGCGCTATCGGTAGAGAAGTGTTCTTTTCTTACCTCGTTTGCATGGGAATTCTCGTCACCATTCAACAAAACTTTGACGTACCTTGTTGCCTATGACATAGCCTCTATGACGCAGCCGGCGCTGAAGACTACAGCGCCGGCTTTGGCGGGTTCCATAAAACGCTGCAGGCAATCAGCGCTCCCGGCTATGGTGGAAGCCGCCGGTGGTTTCGGCGGGTTCGGGCGGCATCTACGAGAGCGAAACTGCAGTACAGCGTATTTTTGTAGGGACGATTTCTATCGTCGCCATCCGTCACAGGAGCTCAGCTTATTTTATTGATATAGCGCGTCGTTTACAAGATATGAATAACGCTAAAAAAAAACGGAACGTCTTCTGCACGCACAAACGCTACGCGCGCGACCGGGGCAAGCATCTGTCTGCGCGGTGGACAATGTCCGGTCACGAACCGGGACACACAGCAGCAGTAAAAACTCGTTGCCACCCACCAGATTCGGACTTTTGCTGGAAATTAGTATATAAATGTGTTAAAGGGGATGACAGTGCGGTGAAATATTGCGCTGGGGATCGTCGTCAGCACGGCTTCAGAAAGCGGCAACCGAAAACGCAGCGACGTTTAGCTTTTTCTGCTTGACCCGACCTCTGAGGCAAATGTCCGCCGGGACCCGGCGAGGTGGCTCAGTGTCTAAGGCGTTGGGTTGCTGAGCACGAGGTTGCGGGTTCGATTCCCGGCAGCGGCGGCCGCTTTTCTGATGGAGGCGAAAAGCAAAAACCAAAAACTCCCGTGTGTACGATATTTCGGTGCACGTTAAAGATTCCCAGGTGGTCAAAGTTAATCCGGAGCCCTCCACTACGGTGCGCCTCATCGCCTGAGTTTCGTCGGAGCGTTAAACCCTACAATCAATCAATAAAATCAATCAGTCAAATGTCCGCCGGGACAGCGCCGCATGCAAGAAACGCAAGCGGGCTGCTATAGCCATACTCGTAACCTGTGAAAATATTTAATGATTGTCGTGAGTGAGCGTGTTGTGCTTCCGGCTCCCTTGACTGGCCTTAAAACGCTCGTTTCACCTATGCTAGAACTCACATCCCGTCGCTAGCACGGCCGATGCGAAAAGAAGTGCCACGCACCCAGTAGTGGGCGGAGCATGCGCGCCGGCTGCTAAAAATGAAAAGCCGGATGAACCGCCGAGCCAACCCAACGGCTGCGCGTACCTCGGCGTGAGGTTTCTGACAAGTGTCTCTGGTTGTTTCAGCTCGTAGCATACACAGTGCTTTGAGGCGCGAGGAAGGGGCGAAAGCTCCAGGCGCTGTAGCCTTCGCAAATATAATTAAAGTCCCTTTAACAAGTTATTATATTACAAATATTTACGTACTACGTTTTATGCAGAAGTTGATGGATTTTCTACGAACGGCGAGAGGGAGTAGTTGTAGTACAGAGAGTTTACTAGAAAAGAAGGACCACAGGTCATGATGGAAGAAAGAAATGGGGAGGAAGGGAAAGGGAGAAAACAAATGCTGATAGTTTCTAAAGGCACGGTTGTTATAATGAGTGACGCAGTTATTGGTTATTGAACTAGCTCATGGCAACAGCAGTAGACTGAATAGTTCTTACAGGTTCGGCAGTGCAGTACCGCTACATCAGGTAGAGGGTGCACTGAAACAACCGCGCTACACCACTTTGAATTGACTAGACAACTATTTGAGGTAGCAGTTGCACGTTCATTTGTTGTGGATCTGATTGCGGTTGGGATGATTTAAATGTACGGTGTCTGGTAAAGACTGTACGGCAGCAAACAAGGCCAGCAATGTCTCACGGAGTGGTGGTACGGCAGTAAAGATATCGGGGGTTGGAGGGGGGGGGTGTAAGGTGTGCTATTTTTTTTGTGTTGTGGGTGTGTGGGCTGCATTGACGAAAAAATTGTTAATGAAGCTTTCGCTTGAGCAGGAAAGAGGTGGTAGGAGACTGAGGTTGCCAGCTGCAGTTTTTTTTTCTTTGACTAGAGCGTCGATCCTTCTTGGGTTGGTCGATGCGCATCACTTAAGAGGGTGCGGGTGACCGCGACGGCATTAGCCCGAGAACTAGTAGGGATTGGCAGGGAATTCTATCTTGAGCGACCTCAAGAGCCACCTGGTTGCCTGGTTCACCGTACGACACCATATACGGGCAGGCCCACGTATGGAGTTGTGAGGTGAAGTAAAGTCTGTTCCCAACGCAGTTGACATGCATGCGTTGTAACTTGTAACCATAAAAACAGTTACACGCCGAGAAAAACACCTGAAGTTTTTATGCCCGTGTGGTTCGGGTGCACACGCTGTCGCCCTTTCAGGCCACCCGTATTAATGTAGCTGTGACAGAGAAACCCTCCGAATCGCCAGCTGAGGGGAGGAATAAATACTTATTTGAGCAACAGGGTGTGGGGAAGTGGAAGTGATGAGCCTCCCATGTCTACGAGACTGCGACCCTTCGCTTAATCTAGAGATCGCTGCACCCAGTTACGAATCTGGCGCAAGCTATAGCTCTTCTACGAGGCTTTCGTGACGGAGGGCTATATATTCACTCCAACCAACCGTGGTTTCATTGCATGCATGTTACTCTGCTGCAGTCGCGGTACTTTCATGGAGAATCGTAACAGATTAATGATTGTTAAGGCTTAATATTAAAACGCTTCCATTAATCATCGGCTGAGGATCACCTCATCTCAAAGCATGACACTCATCTCAGGGAACGGACATTGCTTTGGATGAGAGAAAGCTGCAGCCACGACTAAGATCTCAGAGAAAAGGAGCTCAGCTCAGCTTCGACCGTTGGTACAGAAAATACCGGGCATCACGACATATCCACTCAGCCTCTGTCAGCCGCACTCGCTGGCGTCTGAAAAGACGGACGCGAATACAAACTCCGGTCTATCGGCCAGGAAACCAAACTTTCGCTTTTTCAGGGAGCTTCTTTCGCGAAAGGCATTTGATAGCTTGTTTGTGCGCGGGCCTTGGCACTGTTTTGTTCGCCTACTTTAAATGTTGAGCTTTTCAAGTCCTCTTCGTACCTAGCTCCTGCATCTTCGCCGTATACGCCAGAAAAAAAATAATGGCTACGAAGTGGCTGTATAGCACCCATTTCTTTCCGTTTCACAACACGCAGGGGCGCGGCATTTTGTTGGGTTGATAAACGTCAGTAAAGGCATTTCAAATATTCTTGTGGCAGTAACAGGAACATGGAGGGCTTTCCTAGAATTTAGACGAAGAAAATGTGAATAGAGACAGTTGGTTAAAGCGGTAGCGTTAAAGTTGGGCTGTCGAAGCAATCCGTCCCTTCTTTTTTTTTTTTTTTGTATCCGAATGCTACTACATTTTACGATTTTTTTTTAAATCTTACCTCTAAACGAAAGCTGAAGGTGCATGTGTAGGGGACTACTTAAAGGAATCTAATAACGGTAGAATTTCTACAGGAACCTATGGAGAACATTGCCCTCCTTTTCGTGTGTTTCCTCAAAGTTAGAGAGAAAGAAGAAAGAAGTAAGCATATTGCGTTAGAGGGCATAATCTGTGTGGTAAATCAAGCCTCGGCCTATGGTGTCAAACTGGTGCACTTCCGATGGAGCCACACCCGATAAGACTCTCTGCAGCGATAAGAGAGGAAGGCTTATCAGACTCATTAGGGGAAACTTAAACAAAAATAATTAAGCGAACTGTGTGGACATGTTGACAGTATACAAGTTAGGGTTGGGATGTGAAACACGTTATCGCATTGGGCGGTAGTTTAAAGCGAAGCCAGAAAAAAGTCTTGAAAAATTTATCGGCCTCAGCAGAACGATTTTTTCGCAACTGTTTTCTCCCGAGGTTTTGCCTCACGTCACTCAATGTTACAGCTGCGCGTTTCAGGGGCGCGTTTCAAGGGATATCGTTTCGCGTGGTTAAAGCAAATCGCTCGCTGTAATCTGCCACATTTATCATGGGCATTATTTTTGACAGTGTCGTAACGTCGTACCAGATAAACAATCCAAGTGTGCGAAAAAACAGCGACATTTAACAACCCACTCGTTTTGACCGACGAGCGGTGCTAGTTGAACTTGCCTTCGTTTACTTTAGTTTTTCACTTGGGCTGTATAAATTCGAACACATATTGCGCAATAGCCAGCGGCTTTCTCTTCGACGGAAAGGCCATTATTTCCCCACGGACGAATAAGCTCGCTTAGTTGTTTTAACAACGTACGTCCATCACTTGTGGGGATGATGCTCTATGAAATGTTGTCCGCTGCAGTCCTTTGGGAAATATCGACGCGAACTTGCATTCTTGAAGCCAAAAATTGACTTTCCCATTTATCAGCGAGGTTATCAGCGAGTTCCCAAGTTATCAGTGAGGTCAGAATTTAACAACAGCAGTTACTGCGTTAGAAAATAGAAAAATCGGCCTTGCATCATTTGATCGCCTTGCCGACCATGTGCTGCATTGAGATATATAATGCATTTTACTGCCTTCAATTGACTGTGCAACAGAACTGACACCGTGAATGGCAGTACCGGTATAGACAGGTACCATGAAAGGAGGAATTGAACCACTATTATGTATTTACACAAACGCACAAAGGAAAAAAAAAAGATTTCCACCTTCTGTTTGTGCAGGTCTCACGGTACTTTTGCCCCCCAAACCGTAAATATTGCAATTTCACTGCCCTAAGGAACTGGACCGTGCCGGCAAGGACGTTTTCCCATAAGGTGTAAGAACTATACCAGGAGGGCTGTCAGCGAGAAGACATCGTTATTCCGTACCACACTCACGCTTCATTAGAATGTTAACATACCACGCTCAGTCATGTTGGGCGGCATTGACGTGGGGTTTTAAATCTATTTTGGGCCACCTGTTCTCCGTTGTCAGCGTGCCCTCTTCCGCAGTGAACGAATTCTTTGTGCGCTACAACGACCCCGTATCATTCTGGAATCGCATCCACAACTAGTAAAACATATTCTTCCAACCTTCAAAATGCACATGTCCGGATACTGTCCCCACTCCGCGAGCATCTACAGACATATCATTAGGACAATGAGTATTACACTAAGCAGATTGATTATTTTGCAATCCAAAATGTTCATGTTCCGGTCTTTACACAAACACAAAAAGACACACTGTATACATGCACATACTTATACATAAAAACGTGCTGGTATTCAATCCAGCCTATTGTTCCCGCAGAACTCTTCTCTCGCGGGGTGGGGGGGGGGGTTAAGCCAGACTGCGCAAAAATATTGAAGACCAATGAATTAATTAGCCCATATGCGAAATACACAAGGCTTAACCTCGATTTTGCTACCTAATTCAGGAATCCAGCAGTGGTCGATACACAGGATTAAAAGTGGTGTTTCAAGGCATACTTGCGTTACTTCGGCCAGTTATGGACAAATAGGCAGCCAGCTGCCCAAACTTTCTCACACGGCAGTACGCAAATTTGTGCTTTATTTCTTTCAGAGTTGAGTTTCATCTCTCCCACGAGCAAGACTCCTTCATTCAGCTAATACATTCCGCCTGAACTCTAGCTCAGCGCTGCAGTTTTCTAAGTGCCCACTAGCAATGCAAACACGTTCTTTCATGAAACTACAGGTCCGGGCTCGTTCGTACTTAATACACCGCCTAGCAAACAATGAGAAAGGCATTAAGAATGGGCATTGCGCGAAGGCAACGTGCCTCCGTTTACATGCGCCCTTAAACCCGTTGGAGAGCGCCGCAGGGCTTCGGTGACCCGGTAGGAGTGTTACCGCTGCGACCGCGTGCTGGAGAAACCCGGCGACAAATTCAAGTGCAAGGCTGGGAAGTGCGGGGGTCTGGAAACATTAGAGTGGCCGTAAATGCGGCCCCGAGGCGTGCTGACTTCACTCAGAGACTCATTTACATCGCGAGACGGCCGTTCCTGGGCTTTGCGTAAGCCGCGGCCTGCCGTTTGAAACAAGCGACTCGCACGCCGATGAAACTCGTTAACGAGCTGCGCTAAGACAAACGTGAAGCAGCGATAGAAACTCTTAAGTCCCGGGAATTTCTGCGTGCGTAACCCGCGCTGGCGGCCATCAATGAGAGCCATGCGTAGACCGTCGAGACATGTAAACGCAGTCGATTGTCTCTTGGTAGGTTCTTATTCTCGAGTTCAAACACGAAGGACAAAGGGGGATTTTAGCTTGGGCTGTCGAACTCGTAGATTTAATGCGTACATTACACTGCGTGGCCTTCATTTAAAAAATATGTTTTTGGAGAAGTGGGTGCTCGACTAAACAAAACATAACAGCAAGACACGTTGCCAAAAACTTAAAATGAGTCACAGAACAAGCACCGGAGTGTGTCTTTTTAACCTTACTCGCTGTTAGGTGTAATTTAGTCGCTTGCTTTCCCGAGCACAACACAGGAGGAAGTGAAAAAGTGAGAGTCAGTTCTGCTTACATAAGGTGTAGCTTATGTTACACTTGCATATTTATGAAAACAATTTACGAAAGGCGAAAAGGAATGATTTGACAAAAAATAATAAAACGCGGCTTCAGGTAATATTTTTCTCACACGCCGTTAATGCTTGGAAGCAAAAGTGGAAGAAACAAGAATTTCTACACGGTGGAAGCCTCAGCCCGGTGTTGACGCTTGGAGAAAGATTTGTCTTCTTCAACGGTGACGGCACTGCCGGAAGATGAGGGCACATCTCAATTTATGCTGCCATCGCTTGTGGTTCCAACGCCTCTTCTGCCATCTGTCCCGGTTGTAACGCCTCTTCATAAACGGATGGGACCCTGCCTTTGCGGTAGCAGGGGTATGTGCGTAGGTGACTGCTCATACATCTACCTCACGCTCAGGAGGGTAGAGAATAGTAAGAGTGCGTCGGTGATTGACTCGCGGAGGCGGACGTGCAGTTCATCTTATCATTTTCATCCACGGACATTGTTGGATTTGCCTTCAATAAAATATATCTCGCTATACAAAGACGGCTTTGCCGTACTGTGCCTGTAATGCTAGCTTTCTCTCAAGGCATTTTTCCCTGTGCATGGCCGTCACCGAAAAGACAAAAAAATTTATTTTAAAATCTTGGCTGTAACATCACTGGTCGTTTCCTGGCCTAGAGCGCACAGGAAACATCACAATAAAAGAAAACCCTGAACATCTCCGATGCGTTACAAGCCAACTGTACGCGACGTTTGCTTTTATGAAGATAGCCAATTCTTCAATATGTGGTAATGCTAAGCCACTCTAAAAGTTGACTGTTATCCCCTAAAACGCATTTATCGATGGCGATTGTATCGCACAAATATTGAAGGAAAGGCGCTTTCTGAAAATTTCAATTCAAAAGCTCTAACTACTTGTTTTCTTTATTCATTCGTTGGCTATGTTGAAAGAAATCCAGTGGGCGATCGGTCAGCTTGCTCTGCAAGCTTTTACCTGCACCACCGAGCTGAGGCGCAAACTCAAGTTGCTCAGAGTTTTCAGGCCGTTAAACTATGACCAAGCAGGCGGGATTTCGAAAGGACACGTAGTGCACGCAGCCCTGTGCCGTACACAGTCACCTGGTGGCAGTTGCAAAGAAGAAAACCTGGCCGCATTGGAGCCTCAGTCGGAGGCCGTGAACGGCTGGCGCACAAGGTGAGCCCTGAAGGCTATAAAACACACCTGGTACTCCATCGTTGACACGAACAGTAACCGTGGCACCAAACAGTCATCCTTAGAACGAAGGCGCAAAGGCATGGTTTCGTGGCTACGCGTTCCAAACTTCCAAACAACCTCCGCTGCGGGTTAAGGGTCGAAGAGGAAGAAGAGCTAAGGATGTTTTCAGGCGACTGCCACTTGGTTCCGGGCATCATACGTTGCTATTTCTTCTGTGACCACTGTGGTTGACCGAAAACAATATCCGCAATGAGTGACATTCCGTTCACCATTTGTTAGGAATCCTCCTGGGTTTCTGGGGATCTCGTTGGGACCGTTTAATCGGCTTCTTCTCGTTCCTTCGCTAGTGTGCCTCTTTTGCAGCTGCCTGAAGATGGTCCAGATGAGACGACGGGTGTATGACTGTATCGCCGTTTGTGTTTGTAAAATGAATAATCCCTTAATTCTGCGGATAAATTTCCTATGTTTCTTTCCAAGTCGGTGCGAAATCCCGGCATAAAGCGCTAGTCTATCGCAGCAGCCATCGCCTAAACGTTACCAGGCCTGGGTTTGGTTTCACAAACTGCCTAGAGTTAAAGTGTGAAACTTGATTTAACGTTATATGTTCAAAGTCACGTGGATTTGAGTAGCACGCAACAGCTTCCTTGCGCGCGCCCTTCCCTGATAAGGATCGTTCCCTTTAAATGCTAAGGGAAACGATGTCAACGAAACGATCCGCGTATTGGTTGTGGCGGCTCCATTTCAGCATTAGCACAGTACATGCTCAAGAAAAAGAGTTAGAAATGCCCGTACGAACCATACAACGCGGACGAATAAGCAATCAGCCAGTCAATGGTTAGACAAAGGTGCAGATGGAAACCAACACGAAACTGGATACACGAAAGCCTTCCCAGAGTAATAAATAATGCAACGCACCTTTCGCCACTAACACATCTCCTCTATCCTGCCTCATTCGCGCACATAACAAAAATAATAATGAGGGAAAAGGAGCCCGTAACAACAAGTACCCTCCCTCCTCTCCACCCCCCCCCCCTCCTCCAACCCACTCTCATCCCTTCTGTGTGAAGGCGGCTCAGTTGCTTCCACTCCGCAACGTTCCTTGCTTCCTGGCCGTAAGGAGCCAAGCGAAATATGGGCAGCGATTACGAGGGCTCGCTCAGAAACAGTGATTGCGGCACTGTGTAGCAGCAGACAGCGCATCCTCCGTGGTGTCTGGTTCCCACCTAATGGCCCGCTCATGTCGCCGCCGTAATAACCGAACGAAGCCGGAAAGTCACCTCCAACGAGGAGCTTTACGCGGTAGCATGGACTTATTAGTGGCCCGCTGTTCCGCGGAGTTCGCGCCCCACGTTCGAGGGATTAGGAGCGCCGTCTTTCGATCGTTTTGCCTCCGCAGCTGAGAGGTGCGGGTGGCCCATTTCGCCCTTTCGAGCTGCGGCGTACGTTCCTTGCTGCTTCCCGGCCTGCTCTCTTCGTCTCGTCCAGTCTCGGGGCCCACTGGGAACACCGGGGTATACGCGAATAAGCACGAGGTTACGAGTCTTTGAGCGAGAAGGGAATGTTCAGAAAATGGCACTGAATTTGTGCCGTTAACCTGGGTGCGGATCGGGTGCTTGATCAAATGTTAGACGCTGAGATGAAGAAGAAGAACTGGGGTATGTGTGGACTAAAGGCAAAACAAAAATAAAAATATGTCAACCTTTCGTGGATCGAGAGTACGCTGCTTTATATGCAGAGGTTCTGATGAAAAAAATGGTGGTCACCTTCTATTTCGTCATAGAATCGCATGACCTTTTTTTTCCCTGCGTTCTGCACTTCCCCCTTCCACATCATCATGTATAAACGTTGATGTGCATGTAATAGGCGGCTTGGAAAAAAAAGTTTTCTTTTGCAATGGCGTGTACGTCTCTGGCAGAGCTTGGTATATCCTGCCTGCGGCGTGCCGTCTTGTATTTTGATCATCATCGTCAGTATTATTATATCCTCCACAGCCCACTCAGGCCTACTACAGGGCGAAGGCCTCTCCACTGACCTCAAACCACTGCTGTCCTGCGCCACTCGAGTCCACTGTTGTCCATCAAATCTCTCTATTTCATTTCTACTTGGTATCTACTATGTTACACTAATTATCCATTGGTTGTCGGTTTATCTCACTACATGTTTAGTCCAGGTCTATTTTTTACTACTTCAGCTATGATATCTTCTATTCGAGTTCATTCTATGATCGAGCTAGCTCTTTTTCGATCCATGAGGGTTGCTCCAATCACTCATCGTCCTATGGCCCGTTAGCAGACCTAAGTTTGCTTTCTAGTTGTTTAATAAGGCACCCAGTTTCAGATCATATGCCATCAGCGGCAGTATGCACTGATTGTAAACTTTTCTGAGTTATAAAGGTGGCTTACGTCTCATTATTTAGGAGTGCTTGTCGAATGCTCCCCAGCCCATACCTATTCTGCGCCGGATTTCTCTCTCAGGGTTGGGATCAGCACTAACCATGTTTACTAGGTAGTTATATTATCTTGCTTCTTCTAGCGTTTCGTTTATTAAACTGAAAAGGACATTTTTGGCATGCTTATTCCTAATCGATTTATATTTATTCATATTTATTTTTAGCCCCACCACCATGCTTCCTGATTGTAGTTTCACAAGCCTTGTTTACAGGTAATCTGCAGTATCACTCAGCAAGACCATGTCGTCTGCAAACCTCAAATGGCTCAAGTATTCCCCGTTTATCCTTCATGCTATGTTTTCCCACTCACTGTTTCTAAATACCCCCTCCAGCCATGCTGTGAGTACTTTCGGAGAGATGGTATCTTTTTGTCGTACTCTCTTTCGAATCACGAATTAATCGCTTTACTTGTGGAGGGATATCCTGCCTGTGCATTCTTTATATATGTTTACTACAAGTCTAATGAAGTTCTCCACTATTCCCTGGTCTTTTAATGTTTCTAGCACGGCTGCTGTGAGTACGGAATCAAACGCTTTCTCATAACCTATAAATGCCATATGAAGGGGATTAGTGTGCTCTGCGGATTTTTTTATCACTTGATTTACTACATGGATGTGATCCATGGTTGAGTACCCTCTGCTAAACCTAGGCTGCTCTCTGGGTTGTTGGGAATCACGGCTGTCAACTATGCGGGTAATTATAATTTTGTAAAAATTTTGTAAACACCTAAGAGTAGGCTCATTGGTGTGTAATTCTTGAGGTTCCTGGTATCTCGCTTCTTTTGAATCAGAATAATGTTGGCGTTTTTCCAGGATAGGGGTTATTTTTAAGTCTTTAAGCATTCCAAAAATAGTACAGAAATATTTTCCACTAGATCTGCCGTCGCTAACTGCAGCTTTTAATCTTTTCATGCCTTTCATATCTGTTCTATCATGGTTTTTATGTCTGTTTTTTATTGTTGTTATTTTATCCCAGATTTTTCACTGGTGTTTACATAAAGAGGGCGCATAAAGGGCGCAAGGTTTCTCTTTGTTAAAATCCGTTGGAAGTAGCGCTCATCCCGTCGTCATTGTGTGTCCTCGTTTCTGTTCGCGCTGTAGCTATTGTTAAAATGAATTATCAACTCGCGCAGTAATACACTTAGTTAAGCTTCGATGGCCTTTCAAGTATTGCCCTTCTCAGCATCGCTCGCCCTTTTCTGCATTGTAAGAATGATGTTATAGTTCTACTGAGGCAGTAAGGCAACAACAACTCTGGCTCCACCTGACGATGAATTTCATGAATTCCGTTCAACGACACCAGCAATGGAAAAAAAAAAACCTTTCTATACCCGAGGTGCCGCCAGTTGCTTTGTAAAAAAAATCCGTAGTAAGATTTCAACTTCCTTTGGTGTAGGCATAGATTTAAAGAAATTCACCCTTACCTTTTCAGAAGCAGTGATCAAGCGCGTAGAATGAGGAAGGGAATTTTCCAACTCAGCTGAGTCAGAAAACAAAACAAAATGAGCTTTGATAGCATGTCGCAGGAGCATCCCGAGCGTAGCAAGTGCGCCGATTTGTGTGCGAGTCGGGGGCGCGTTTCTTAAGGGGGAGGATCTGGCAATGGAACTCCAATGGATACAACAACAAGAGAGCGGTACTACAACAGCATATACAGCATCTCAGCAGACCACCAGACGTTATACTCATCCAGGAAACGCACAGCGAAACCCCACCGACCCTCCCTGGCTATCGCACGCACGCAAGTCCGCCAAGCGCACGAGACGCCGGGAACGGCGTGGGCAGGGGGGTCTGCGCCCTGATCAGGAAAGGCATCACATTCATCGAGCACGATCTGCTGGGCCGCAGTGCAATTGAACACTGCGCCTTCGAGCTCGTGACAGGCACCAAGAAACACAAGGAGAGTACCTTCATCGTCAACGTGTACAGTAACCCTGCACATCGTCAACAGAAATTCCGGGCACTCATACACAAGGCCCTACGACAAGCACAGCACAGCACCATACTTCTTTGCGGGGACTTCAACGCTCCGCATCAAGACTGGGGCTACCTCAAGACCACCACCAAAGGAAGAGACCTCATTGAAGACGCCACAGACGCCGGTTTCCACCTCCTCACCGACCCCGCCACCCCGACGCGTATAGGAACGTCCATCACGAGGGACTCCACCCCCTACCTCACTTTCGTCAGACCGGGACGCAACGGGAAGACGGCACAGTGGCTTAACACGGGACGAAACCTTGGCAGCGACCACTTCATTATTGAGATCACCCTACCTACAAAAGCGACAGCTACAACCACAACCACACGAACGCAACGGGTGACCAACTGGACCGCGTTCCGCCAATCCCTCGATGCACCCACCGATATTGACGACATCGAGGAATGGACGACAGCACTCGCTCAGGCAAAAGAAGCAGCGACCACAGATCTCGAAACCGACGACTCCATAACCCAGGTGGATAGCCGGCTAGCCCATCTCATCGAGGCTAAGCAATCTCTACAACAGCGATGGCGGAGTCAACGCACAAACCGCAAACTCCGCAAGAAAATTGCTCTACTCAACAAAGCCATCGAGCAACACAGCAAGGTGCTATGCCGACAGCAATGGCATGCAGTATGTCAGGAGGCCGGCGGCCAAATACACAAAAGTAGAACGTGGAACCTACTACGCTTCCTCCTAGATGAAACTAAATCCAAGGGCACGCAGAGACATTGCCTTGCCCGCACGATCCAAACGGCCATCGCAGAGCTCGGGGTACAGGAGGTGAGCAAGCGCCTGGATGACCGCTACCTTCCCACCGCTCCAATAGACAACCACTCCGAGTACGCAGGCCACGATAATGTAGAACTGGACCAGGACATCGGGGAATGGGAAGTACGAGCGGTACTGCAGACACTAAACAGCAGATCGGCGGCAGGACCTGACAAAGTCACTAACAAAGCTCTTCGCAACCTCAGTGAGGCAGCTATCACGGCCCTCACGCGATACTTTAACAAATGCTGGAGAACCGGCCGCCTGCCACAGCAGTGGAAGATGGCGAAAACGGTCCTACTACCCCAACCGGGCAAGCCGCCCCATATTGACAACCTCAGACCAATCTCCCTCACCTCGTGTGTTGGGAAAGTATTGGAACACGTGTTACTCAACCGATGGCAGCGGTACCTAGAGAGCTCCGAACTCTACCCTAATACAATCATAGGATTCAGGGCGAAGCTCAGCACGCAGGACGCTATGCTCCAGCTCAAACACGCCATCATTGATGACCCAACCCGCACCCTCGACAATAGAGCGGTACTGGGGCTAGATCTGCAAAGTGCCTTCGACAAGCTACGGCACGGAGCTATCCTGGCTCAGGTATCCCACCTGAACATGGGTCGCCGCACACACGCTTACATCAATGACTTTCTGACGGGACGTACCACTACTATCCACGCTGGAGACCTACAACTTCCACAGAAGCAACTAGGCAGCGTTGGCACCCCGCAAGGCTCGGTGATCTCTCCGCTCCTCTTCAATCTGGTGATGATCGGGGTGGCCAACCAGCTTGCCTGAGTGCCCAGCGTCGGCCATACGATCTATGCTGATGACATTACGCTATGGGTCACCGGAGGAAGCGACGGCCACATTGAAACCACGCTACAAGCGGCAGTAACGGCAATCGAGTCACAACTACAAGATACGGGCCTCGTATGCTCCCCATCCAAATCGGAGCTGCTCGTCATACCTCCAAGACGTGCCCGCGCAAAGGCTTCGGCACCGGCTAACATCACCATACGCACGGCGAACGGCAGCACGATCCCCCACGTCAAGACTCTACGAGTCCTGGGCCTGCTCCTCGACAGTCAACGAAGCAACTGCGCCACGGTCACCAAGATCACTACCAAGGTAGCGGCGGCCATGCGACTCATCAGACGAGTGGCCACCCGCAAGGCAGGCATGAAGGAAGACAGTCTCACCAGACTCGTCCAGTCCTTCGCCGTTAGTCACATCGCTTATGTAGCAGCGTTTCACAACTGGACAGCCGCAGAACGCTCCAAGCTGGACGCGGCCATTCGGAAAGCCTACAAGGCAGCGCTCGGCTTGCTACAGTGTACAAGCACCGACAAGCTCCTCGAGATAGGCATCCACAACACTTTGGAAGAGATTATAGAAGCCCAGAGTACAGCACAACACGAGCGCTTGTCCCAAACACGCACCGGACGGTCTATCCTGCGAGCAATCGGCGCGACTCCCCTCGCCACCCACCCAACAGACACCGTTGCACTACCAGAGGCAACAACGAGACGGCTTACCGTAAGCCCGATCCCGAAGCAGATGCACCCGGAACACAATAGCGAACGGCGGCTTGCAAGGGCCCGAGCCCTCACGACCCTATATGCCAATGACAACGGAGCCACATACGTCGACGCAGCGGTCTACCCACATCGACCAGGGACCTACGTAGCGGTAGTGGTGGACGCCATCACTGGCGACACTCGCAGTGCGGGCAGTTTCACCGCAGCGGACTCACACCAAGCGGAAGAAATGGCCATCGCCTTGGCCATAACAGACCCCAAGTGTACTACAGTGATCAGTGATTCGCGAACCGCAGTGCTCCGTTACGCCACAAACAAAGTGTGTGCCAGTGCAGTGAAAGTGATCAGTACCGCGAAATCTGCAGACACCCCAGTAACTCTCCGATGGTTCCCCGCACACATGGGGTCCCTACATCTCGGAACGGGTCTCGCCAACCGCAACGAGACGGCCGATGCCGCTGTGCGCGCGCTCACACACCCCGCAGCGGCCAACGGCTCGGCCACGTCTCCAGAACGGTACGAGCCTCCCGAGTGCACCCCCCTCACGAGCTATGGGGACATTCTGCTGTGGTATAGAACTAATCGAAGACGGCGACCCCCGCCTCATCCGAAACTTTCACGCGCGGAAGCGGTGACATATCGACAGTTACAGACAGGGTCCCTTCTAACCCCGGTGCTAGGTGTACATGTGTGCCCCGAAGTATACGAGACAGATGTGTGCCGATTGTGTGCGAGTGCCAAAGCAACTACAGCCCACATCCTGTGGAACTGTGAACTGAACCCGCGGGAGGCTGCCACACAAACGCAGCTTCCCCCAAACATTACGAACGCGATGACCTCGTCGGACTACAGCACCCAACACCTGGCCGTCCAGCAAGTGCAGGCGGCTCTCGAACGCCAGCTGCCTAGGATCGCACCAACGGGTACGGGACGCCTCTCACAACTCGGGGCGTGCGGTCTGGCAGCGGCAGAAAGAGCACGCCGGCACGACGTCGTGGCCGCGTCTTAGAGGCTCGCCCCTACGGGGCTCGCTCCTAATTGCAGGCTTTCAATAAATGTTGTTCTCTCTCTCTCTCACCTGATGACATTCTTATGCGACTTACTAAATGACTCACAGGCTTAAACAGCATCGCGTAGCGATGCTAGAGGTTTTACAAATTACTATAAATGTTTCACCGGCCTAGTTTGCTTCTTTTAGAAATATATCACCGCATTACTAACATAAAAAATAAACAAGAAACACATTTTGGTTGATCCTTTTTCACTATGCGGTGCCAGCCCTTTATAGCAAGCAAGAGTTTTATTTTTTTTATTTAAGTACAGAAGTTAGATATTTGTAAAATAAGCAAACTAGGCCTTGAGAAACATTTCTATGTATTTTTGAAGCTTTTCGTGTTGGCGTATGACGTTTCTTAATTCCGTGAGTTATGCAGTAGTAAGTTCCATAGGAATGTTAACAGGTGAGTCCACCTTAAGGCACCCTAACAAGATACTATCGATTTGCCCTTCTTGGTTAGCATCTGGATTAGCAGTGCCATCTTCCGGTACAAGGGCAGACGACACCGCTGTTTGAGCGCGGCGGCCAAATACCTACGGTTTATTTTGTCGTCTTCTCGGCTCAGTGGCTGAAACGTTTTTAAAGCAAGGAAGGAAGGAATACGTTTTTTCGTCCATCTGGATCAGGTGTTGTGGGTGGAGGAGGCCCACAGGGCCGCCGCGACCGCCAGGGCCCGGGAGGTGGTCAGGGCTTAGCCTGACTCCCCCGGGTCACGCAACATCTGCTCCCAGTGGTGAGGGGAGGGAATGGGGGGGGGGGGGGGGGGTACGGGTCTGCGGGGCATTCGCAGACGGAATGGTAGTGAGTGTCGAGTGCCCCGCAGGCTGAACAGGTAGGGTCAGTAAAGATGTGTGGATGACTGTGTAAACTTTACTACTTTCGTCCAGCGGTTTCGCGGAGGATACGCAAGTTTACCTTCCGACCGGAGACGCACCCCCGGCGGTACACCCCTCGCAGCGCATCGCATGATTCGCCGGGGCCCGTTTTACAAGGCCCCGTTTTAAGTCGTTTTGCTACTTAACGGCGGCGGCCGCTACGGGAGCGGCCGCTCAGTTTATCGGCAGCAGACCAAAACCCCGCCTTCCACGCATGCGCCGCTGGATCGTCTCGGGATGTGCGACTCATCTTGCGCCGCGTTCGCCGTGAAACAGGAACGCCGTGTTCGCCAAGAAGGAAAGCGAGGCCGGGCCTCCTTCTGTGAGCAGTGCACGGGTCCGGACGACCTTGAGCTGTGGTCGGCAATACAGCTACATCGAAGGTTAGCCAAGCGAAGCCAATACTCAACCAGACTAAGCCAAGCTTTTGCTTTTCATATCCAAGGTGAGCTGAGCTAGGCCGCAACCATTTCTTCGGAGGGTGCAAGTCGAAGAAAGTCAGAGGCTGCAAGCCAATGGGAGTGAGGGCAATGGGGGGAGTAGAAACACATTCATCGTGACGTAGGGGCGTAATGGGGGAGCGCAGAGGAAGAAAGGGAAAGAAAGAAAAGACACCAAAGGGAAGCTCATGTGCTGGTCTGAAGCAGTTGTTTTGGCTTCTTGTTTAGGGAACGAGAGAGTGAGAGAGAAGATTCAGGGAAAGCTGGCTTCTTGTTTAGTCGACAACAGTAAGCAACCTGTTATTAGTACCCCAGTTTAGGAGAAGCCCCGTGGTGCCGCGTAGTTTGCGTGAAAAAAAAGTTAATACCCACATGAACGGTGACTATACGTCTGAGAAAAAAAGGTATTGTTTCCTTTTGTAGCCGTCTGGCTCCATTTCTGGTGGATGTTAAATTTTTCCGCAGCACAATGACACTTTCTCGCAGAGTAAAGATCGTTTTCTTTTTACATCGTTTGTGTACTCAGCCCAAAACAGCACAACGCCACACCACGGGTTCTGATGGCATATATTTCAGCAGCAGTCTTTTTTAGGCTGGAATAACACCGGTTTTAATGAAGGCTGGCATTCGTGCAGAAGAGAACCATGATAAATTAAAACTAACAAATGAGAAAATTGCGAGATCATTTTTGTTTGTATGAATAATGGGGAAACCTTTCCTTGGTACGGCAGAATTTTGGCATGGGACGCATATCTTACGGTGATACTTTGGAACGACAAAGTATCACCGTAAGTACGATCAAGGATCACTGAGGATCACACCACACTCCTTGATTTCTGTAATGGAAATCATTTCGACCATATCCAAACAAAGCCGTGCCTCCTCTTTATCACTTGACATCTCCTTGTCTTGGCGCTCTTTGGGCTCAGACGCCCTTGCGCGAATAAAACCCACATAACAATAATAGCACTTGACACCCATCTTTCCACTAGCGCCCTCATCTCGGGAAACACCAGCGGAAACCACCTCCGCGTCGTGCCAGCCTTGTCAACCTTTCCCGCGCTCATTTGAACTCTTTCAAGGTCGCCATTGAGCCAACTGATATCTCCCGCGAGAAAATAATGCGGCGGGGGGTCCCGAAGCGCCTCGTGGCGCATTATTTTCCCGGACGTCAGTGCGGCGCGGCGTTTATTTTGTCGCCTTACATTGCCCACAAAGGCGAGCTCATTATTCGAGCAAGATGACGGAAGCTCGCGGGGGAAAAGGGCTTTCAATGTCCTCCCCCCCCCCCCCCCCCCCTAAGGTGGCAGCAGATGCGCACCCGGCTACACGTTCTCCCATCCGAGCCACGTGGTGCGTACAGGGCGCGCTGATTATTTTCCCCCTGTGTACTCTTCTTATCCCGCGCTTCCTTTGAACTCTGCTTTCGGGGCATTACCGTTGATGGTGATGCGCCGGTCATTTGCTACGAAATTGCCCTTCGCCGTGCCTGTGCTCGTGCAAGGGAAACTGGCATTCTAAAATTTATATTTAACACTTACGGGGGCCGTGAGTCATTTAGCGGGTTCGCGCGAGGCTCTCGGCATTTGAATTGGCTGGCGAGCGCGCACCGTGCCCGATCACTCTAACCCATTGGCCATACACTACAGTGGCCTTCTTTGGGCGTAACGTGTCGGGAGTGCCAATTATCCGGCGCTGCGTTTCGAGAATGCGGGGTAACTGAATGTTTACACAGCACGAATTTTTTAAGCCCCCGCCAATGTTTAATAACGAAGCTATTATACCAACTAGGATACCATTGTTTCACAGATGTTCAGGAGCTATGCAGGCATTGGTGGCTGCAGAAAACGTAAATTCCTGATCAGTCAGTGAGTGAGAGAGAGAGAGAAAGAGAGAATAAACATGCATTGAGCGTAAGTGCTGATGGCCGGGTGGTGGAGGGCATCTTTATTCCGGGATACCCAGGCTGCGACTTGCCGTCCAAGCCTCCTTTACCAATTCTTGCTGGTGTCCACGGTCCGAATCGGCCAGACGAGCCATCCACTGTCCAAAAGATGGGAAGGGGATAGCGGGTAGGTTTGGAGTTTGTTGACACTCCTATCCCTGTTGGTACAGGGCGTCGGGTGTGGGACGGAAACTGCAAAGGCAGGGATACTGCGTGGGCTAGATAGAATGAAGGAGGAGGCTGTGGGGGTAGGAATTTGTCTGCAATCGCTGAAGAATGGGGGCTTCTTGTCTGGTAAACCACGGATGAGGCGGTGGGAATTTTCTTTTCCGAGGCCTATAATGTGACAGGACGTCTGCATACCGGAGTTCTTTTGCGAGGCCTGTAATGTGACCGGACGTCTGCATGCCGGAGAATTGGGTCCCTTTCGATAGCAGCGGACTACATTCCGTCTCGGGTAATGGCCAGGTGTAAGTAAGGGAAACTCTATATTAAAACAAAAGGCCATAAGGAAATGGGAAAAATAAGGATGGACTGGAGAGGGGAGGTCAAGTTTTGCGATCCTGTTTACAAATAGCATTGAATAGACTTTATTAATCGGAGTCGAGTTGCTTATATTAAGGCATCCGCCCAATGGGAGCCATTCGTAGTACGGAGTAGAGAAGTTATAAAAAGTTCTGGTGCCCGAGGGAAATGTAGTCAACTTATAACGAAAGCAGGTCCTTTTTAAAAACGCTCCCAATACGGACTTGTTGTTGGGGAAATGCACCCCAAAAGTTTATCATGTCGTACAGCGGTGTTCTCAAGCATATTTTACAACACACACACACACACACACACACACACACACACACACACACACACACACACACACACACACACACACACACACACACACACACACACACACACACGCACACGCACACGCACACACACACACACACACGCAGGCACGCACGCACGCACGCACGCGTACACACGCAGGCACGCACGCACGCACACGCACACGCACGCACGCACACGCACGCACGCACGCGCGCGCACGCACGCACGCACACACGCACACGCACACGCACAGGCACAGACACAGCCACAGACACACGCGCGCGCACGCGCGCACGCACACGCGCACGCACACGCACACGCACACGCACGCACAAATAGGTGCGCGATTACACACACACATACACAGACACGCACTCACACACGCGCACAAAGCACACGCACACTGGAACACACAGACGCACGTAAGCACGCACACAGGTCCAGTCGTCCAGTCCTAATTGTTTACTCGTTGGTGTCTTGGCTGTGGAGACTCACGTAATCACGGCAGGTTCGTGCAAATAGCCGTTGAGAGGCCTTCTCCTCCCGGGCCTCCCACACCGTCTACGGCGTGCCATCGGCGTCCGCCGGCAATCGCATGCGCGATAGAAGGCGAGGCGCAAATTAGAGGGCCGATGACGATATTGGCGGGGCCGTGTCCTCGATTCGCATTGGCCACCAGCCTATCTCATTAGGCGCCATTGGCTGAGCACCCGTGCATAGTCTGGGCAGGAGCTGTCCGATTGTGTTCTATCGGGCCACCTGATGGTGCTGATCGTGACTTACTCGCCTATCAAGACTATATGGTAACGGATGACTTCCATCTTTTTATTCGTGCTATGTCGCCCTTATTACACTTTAAGGTACGGGTGCCGTTGTGAAGTTTGTGATAGGATCTGACGATATTTTGGGAAGCTATTATAGAAAAAGGTCTTCTGTTTCTTTTTGTGGGCGTTCGTCAGTATTTAATGGGAATGAGTGCTTGGGGGGAAAATGCCTGCTTAATTTGACACAAAAAAATGTACGCAATCCGGCCCTGCGGAAGTGGATGTCCATCGACATCCACTACACACTACACTTGTAAACTACACTACACAACTACTACACACTACACACTTGTAAACCACTACACATGCTGATGGGGGAGGGTATGAAATGTTTCTCGTTGTCCTGGCGGGCTTGTCGCTTGCAGTCGGCTTCTCTGGCGGCAAATGCTGGGACCTGACGCATGTGCTCAACGTTTTGGGCAAGAAGTGGTGGGTCGTGCCTATCCTTACGCATGCGCTTTCCTCGAATGATGTCAACACCGCGCCCTTTCGAGAGCATCTGCAAACCTAATCTTTACAGAACACACTGGGGAGGGGGAAGGGTGGTTCCATTATTCAGCAGCGCCTTATCATACATCATGCATGTTCGATGCTTGTTTTGTGGTTTTCCGTTACACGAATAATGAATTCTATGCTGCACCCCTGATTAGCCTGACGCTTGCGCTCGGCGTCTTTGGCTAGAACTGCTGGATCCTGCCCTGGCTTTTTGTTTACGACACGAAATTTTCCGACCATCGAGAGGCTAACAGCTTCGCTGTAATAATGGCTTGCTCCTTGTAACGTGGTGTCGCTCTCACGTACCTCTGTCCGCCAGATCACCCGCACATTGAGGTTGGGAATGCCACTATGTAGGCGCGGCGTCATTTTTCATAGAACTCTAAATCGTACGAATGTAGTGCCCGGGAAAGAAAATAAAAGAGGAGCACGCAGTCTTAATTTACTACCATAAATCCACTAAGCTTGCCGCACTAGGGTTCCGCGCATATGCTTATCTATCATAATTTTCATTTTACTTTTCAGCGCCAATAATAAGCCCTGCCCTGCCCTGCCCTGCCCTGCCCTGCCCTGCCCTGCCTGCCTGCCTGCCTGCCTGCCTGCCTGCCTGCCTGCCTGCCTGCCTGCCTGCCTGCCTGCGCGCGCGTATGTACCTATGTATGTACGTATGTACGTATACAGTGGAAGTCTGGGCACGTTGGTTCATAATGTTCAGGGAAAAAGAACAGTGAAAAAACGCTACACAAGAGTCAAGTCTTGCTTCTCCTCTTGTGTAGAGTGTTTTCCGTGGTTTTTCCATGAACATGAACGTATACGTACATGCGTACGTACGTACGTACGGACGTATGCATGTATGTATGTATGTATGTATGTATGTATGTATGTATGTATGTATGTATGTATGTATGTATGTATGTATGTATGTATGTATGTATGTATGCATGTATGTATGTATGTATGTATGTATGTATGTATGTATGTATGTATGTATGTATGTATGTATGTATGTATGTATGTATGTATGTATGTATGTATGTATGTATGTATGTATGTATGTATGTATGTATGTATGTATGTATGTATGTATGTATGTAAGCGCGAATCTTAAATGTCCCGTCATCAGGCCATAGCTCAGTATTATGACTGGCCAATACCGCCTTCGTGTTTCGTCGTCGTCGCTGCATTGGGTGCGTCCATCATCATCTCATCGCTCGTCGTCTTTCTCGGACGCGCGATCATCGCCATCGTGGTTGATCCTGTTCTGGCCAGGGTACCGCTCGTCGAATAAACGTCGTCCTCCAAGTCTCCTAGCATTGCCTCTCAAGTGGCGGAGCGTGCGGTTTGATCCCTTGCCCTCCATCTCTGAGTGCACCCCTGGAGCTCCGTTCGGGTCGTCGCTTGCCGCGAGAGGCCATGCCTATGACGGCGGAATCTGCCAGCGAAACCGGCAGCCGAACCGGTGGTGCGGGTTCAGCCGCTTTCCCACCTTACTTTGTAACAAGCCCCCAGCGGGATCCGCCGATGTTCACTGGCCTTCCGGGTGAGTACGTCGAGGAGTGGCTTGATACCTTCGCACGCGTCAGCGCTTTTAACAGGTGGGACGACCACGCGAAGCTTCAAAACGTCTCGTGGTCCCTGGACAAAGCAGCCAGGACGTGGTTTCTGAACAATGAGCGCCGTATCAGTGACTGGTCGGACTTCACCACGCAACTGCGCCAGATTTTCGGATCTTCCGCTGCTCGCTCCGAAGCCGCAAAGAAGCTGGAAAGCCGTGTCCAGCAGGCTCACGAGACTTACACCTCGTACATTCAGGATGTTCTTGCATTGTGCCGCCGCGTTAACGGCGACATGTCGGAGGGAGACCGCGTTCGTCACATCATGAAGGGCATCAATCAGTTTGCGTTCACGGCTCTCGCTCTTCAAAACCCGCCGACCGTCGCTGATGTAACCACGACCTGCCAAAGGCTGGACGAACTGCAGTCTATCCGTCTGCAGCAGGAGGTCATCACGCCACAGTACCCCAGAGATGACAACCTGCGGGCGCTGATACGGGCTATCATTCGTGAAGAGCTCCGTGATTGCCGTTCTCCTTGTGCTCCTGGTGCCTATGTTCAGCCTTGTGCGACTGGCCTGCGGGAAATCATTAAAGAGGAGCTTGCAGCTATGCCAGGCCTCACTCCTCCCGACCCTCCGACTCCTCTGACGGTTCCATCCTACTCAGAGGTTGCTCGGCAACCATCTATGCAACTGACGCCGATCCTGGCTCAACCTGCGACCAACTATGTGGCAGCCATTCCTACGGCCCTGGGTTCCCGTTCTCCTTACCAGGCATGGCGACCACCCCGACAAGACATAGCTGTGGGCCGACCGGTTTGTTATTACTGCGGTATACGTGGCCACATCTCCCGGTTTTGCCGCCGGCGTCAACAGGACGCGCGACGTGGCTACGACACCTACTAGCGCGACAACATGCGTTTTAGCTACGGCTTCCGCCAACAGCGGTATACGTCGCCGCCACGTCGTTCTCCCTCTCCACCTGGCCCCGCTGACTTTCCTCGCAACTCCCGAAACGAACGACGCCGGTCACCATCACCACACCGTCGGACTGTGTCACCTCTGCGACCAGTCTTGCGTGATACCAGCCACGCGCCGGAAAACTAGGTCCTGCAGTTTTGGGGGGCGAAACTGCAACACAAAGGGAAAATGTAAGACCCCCGGACCGGCCATGGAACACTTTGACTGTCATCGTTGAGGGAATTCCTGTTGACGCATTGGTAGACACGGGTGCCAGCATATCTATCATTCATGAACGTTTGTGCTCTCGACTAAAAAAGGTGAGAACTCCTTATTCGGGCCCAGCTCTGCGAAGTGCGAACGGGGATATGATTCGGCCTTCAGGATATTGTACTGCGCGCATACTCATCAATGACAGTCGTCACCACGTTCAGTTTGCAGTCCTCTCTTCGTGCGTCTATCAAGTAATTCTGGGCTGGGACTTTTTACGTTCGGCATCTGCTATCATCTCCTGTGGTCAACCAATGATTGATATCGCAAGAACAGAGCTCGCAAGTGTCGATAGCGCGTCAGATCTACGTTTGGTGACGACCTCTGACTGTACACTTTTCCCTGGCCAAGAAGTTGTTCTTTCAGTGTCATCAGACCAAATTGTTGACGGCGACGTGTTGATTACACCAACGGGAAAATTCTTTGTTAACGGACTGTTAATACCGCCGTGCCTTGTCCGTTTTTCTCGTGGATCTGCCTATCTCGCCGCTATCAATTTGACGTCGGAGACCCTCTTGGTACCCCAACACACCGCAATTGCTTCTGTGCCCCACGATGATGCCATAGACGTTTGTGCTCTTGACTCTTTTGCAACAGTGGATAATTCTGCTGATCTTAAACCACCGGCTGTCCCTATTGGGGCGAATATCAATCCCGACTTTTCCACTGAGCAAACGAACACCCTATTGAGCCTAC